>NC_143155.1:1810284-1968409 GCF_041381405.1 Jatropha curcas | reverse complement strand
CATTTAAATAATTGGTGTTAAAAAAATTAAGAAATAATGGAATATAAACATTATTATCTTTTGCAGGTTTTTATTTATTTATTTATTTATTTACGGACTGTGGGGGCATTGACAGGACCTTTTAAGACAATAATACAAGTCTTTGTTTACTTAAGAATCCATATATCTAAACTCACTCTCACAAGAAAGCTATAAAAAATTACTAAGTGATAAATGATGTAATGAAATGTATTTAAATATATTTTATATTAAATTATATTTCACTATTCAAGTGTTGAAAATTTGTTTAATATCGAAGTTAAAAACTCTATTAGAAAAATAAATTTAATTATTAAAAAATTAAATATGTTATTTAGTTATTTTGATTAAAAGTTTTTTATAGTTAAAATATGTCGAAACGAAGCAAAAATTTAATTTCGTAGAAGTTTAATTAAAAACTAAAATTTAAAATTCGACCAATGAAATTATACAATAAAATATTTATTATTCCTAGACCGGATTCATAAATCAATTTGAGTTATTCGAAAATCAGGTAAGAAACTCGAAAACCAAGCAAAACCGGGCCAAATAATTGAATTGAGCCAAACCGGTTCGAATCGAACCGGAATGGCACAAAATTCCAGAAAACCACTTTCTTTCTTTTCCCTTCTTCTTCTCCCTTCTTCTTCTCTTCTTCTTCGCAAGCGCCGTGTTCAGCGCCGTTCTTCGCCCCTCCTTTCCCATTTCCGGCCACCACTCCGCGAGAACGGGTGGCGATCGACTTTCTCACCTCCGCCAGTCGCTTTCCAGCCCTCTCACACGCAGATGAAGCCCCAGCGACGCAAATCGGAGCCGCCTCCTCCGACAGCTCTGCTCTTCCATCTCAGGCGTGGCCCCGTCGTTTCCGACCACTGTGCGCATGGAGAGCGGGCGCAAACGATCCTTCGTTGACTTGCGAACGCTTCCCCTCCACGAAGTCCGCCGTTTGGCTCCGTTTTGCGAAAACACCAGTGAAGGCGAAGGTGCAGTGGCTGCCAAGCATGATTCCGGTCATTTGGCTTGCCAAACCCATAAATAAATGATGGATTTGAACTCCTTGCAACTTTTCGAGTCGAACGGTATGATCATGGTTGAATTCTAGGTGATTTCGATTTTCCGGCCACCGTGCGGTCCGGCGAGGCCCAAAGAGACAGAATCTTTCTCTCTTCATGTATCTTTCTCTCTTCGCATGGACTGTGGAATCTTCGTCCGAATTTTGATCGGTACGCTCTAAGACCTAGTTACTCATTTTTTTATATAAATTCTAAACTTAAATTTAACAAGTTTGTGAAATAATTTAAGGTTTTTAGGAGAATCTGAACTTAAAGATTCAATTGTTAGGAATTGTGATTATATTGAATCATGGAAGTTGATAAGTGTAGATTATCTAGAATTGATTATTGTTGTGAATTAGAATTTGTGAATTAGAATTTGGGAAGTAAACTTTATACGACTATGATATTGGGCCTTATTATCCCTAAGTTTAAATCATGAAGCAATAACAAGCACTTATTCATCGTTATTAACTTGTAACTTAGTTGTTAGTTAAAGAATGTATTAACCTATGGTACAATTAACGATGATTTGATAGTGTAATGTGGTTTGAATTGAAAGAAAAGGGAGTAGAAGTATAATTGAATTATTTTGGATCTTAATTTTCATATGTGCGGTTCCTTGAGGAGAAATTAGCCATTTAGTTTGGTCTAAATCAATGACTATTAAGGATTAAGAGTCAAATAAGGTAAATAAATTAAATAATTGACGAGTTAATTAGAGACCAAAAATAAATTTAGTAAAAGGAAACCAATTAACGGAAAGATAGCAATTATTTTGAGAATTAGATTATATTATATTAAGGTAATGATAAATTAGGTCATTATAATGATATATATATATATATATATATATATATTGCCATAATGTTAGACATTTGAAATGATTAGTATCCGATGGAAGAGGGATTTGATTGATAAATTCTTGATAGTGATTATATGTCTATTTGGGAACAAATTTCGACAAAATCTAAATTTAGATATAAATAGGTTGTAGGGTTTATGTAGGTCAATCATTGAAAAATTTAATTTTGTTATTTTAATTTTGTATTAGTTTTAATCTTTTATTTTTATCTATCAAATATTTTAATTCATAAAATTATTTTAATTTGCAAAAATTATTTTATTAAACGCTTCAACTCAATAGATCAAATCAATTAAATACTTATCAAAATAGTTGAAAATGTGAAAATCATTGCTTCAAAAATAATCCATCGAAACTATATTTGGGACATAAAAGTTAAAAATCCAAAAAGCTATTATTGTTATTATAAAAATATGTGTAATGTTATCGAAATTTAAGGATCAAATACACAGTAAGTTATTCACGAAATTCAGAATGTCAGCTAAAATTAAGACATTTAAAAGTGAATTCATATATTTAGTCAATCTTTAATTAATAATATTTTTAAATGATTCTAATGTGAGCTAAGAAATCATTTTCATTTGGATATTTCCACAATTGATGGACTGGACATCTTCTCTCCCTAATATAATAGTTTTGATGTATCCTTTACTAAATCTTTTTTTTGTTTTTGTTGATTTGTCACATGAAAATTGATTTAAATCCTTAAACAAATGGAGGATTGTTTCACTTTGATGTAGACAACTTTGTCTAGTGGGTAAGTATGACTTTTTCTTTAAGTTGATATTAATCATATGATATCATCAAGGGTTTGAAGAGTACTTTGTAAAATACAATTTTTATTATTGAGCTAATTTTAATTATAAGTTTAATTACTCATTTGCAACCAATTTTGAGAATCACCCATCTAAAAACTAATATTTCTAAATTAAAATACAGATTTAATTTCACTTGCTGTCTCTAATCTCTAACAAATTGAAGTACGATAAAATGATAAATGTACAAGTTCATTAATCGGAAATGAAATTAAGTCTAAAATAGACAAAATGCTTAAATTTTTAAATCTAAAAGTATATATATACTGTTTTTGCTTTAGCCTAATCTTATAAGTAGAGTTTGCCTATAAGCATAAGAGAAAAATTTTAGACCGATTATGTTCCCATTTGTGGACCAAACTGATGGAATTAAAAAATTTTATTAAAACAAACGTATTTCTGACTATACATTTCAAAAAAATAATTATATTGATTTAATCCCAAGTAGTGCCATGAATCTAGCGTAGATAAGTTTTTTTAATAAATACAATCTATTTATGCGTATTCAAATGTCTTAATTATTAATCCAATAGAATTTTTATTTTCTTTTATATTGCAAAATAATTAGGAAATTCTCAATTAATTAGAGAATTTTAGATGATCAAATTGTGATTTTAAAATTTCCACACCAGCGTACAATTATTATTAATTACGATGACGAGGAGAAGATAAAGAAAGAGATTTGTAGGTATTACTTGGAGTAGGATAGCGAGAGACGGACAAAACAAGGCACTCATTCATTCCCTATCACACGTTAAGTGACCTTGGATATATCCACGTGTACGGTGGATATGAAATAACTTTTTCCACAACTGCTCTATAAATAAGAGTGAAATAATGCAACTAAAAACCCATCCTTGAAGTGTTTTGAGCAATCAAATTCCCAAACTAAAACCTCTTCAAAATCCTAAAGCCCAAAACACTAAAACAGAAGAAAATGTCTTGCTGCGGAGGAAACTGTGGCTGCGGTTCTGGCTGCATGTGCAGCGGCTGCGGCGGGGGGTAAAATTCTTGTCCTTTATAATCTCTCTTTAATCATTTCCTTGTCTAATCTTTTAGAAAGATTATTGTTCTAATCTTGTTTTTCTTTTTACCTGCCTTTTTCTTTTCTTGGATTCCCTTGAACACCTTTTGACTATTTTATATAAAGTTGATATATATGAAATACCATATTTTCAGTAAAGAAAAATTAAAAAATATAATTTATTTTATTAATATATTTAGGAAAACCCATTGAATCAAATCAAATCGGTTCAATTTGCTTTCTAATATATTTAGTTAGCTATGGTTTTAACAGAAAAATCGAAATGTTTTCTATTCGATTCTGCTTTCGTTAAGCATAAACTATACCAAAAGCGCCCAAAAATAACTAAAAAAACCATATTGAGCCGAACAAACCGGATTTGATTGTAGTCCTATTTAATAATTTTCTTTTAGAACAATCTATAATTTCATATAATTCATGAATTGAGATACCAATTTGCAAATTGATGAGTTTAGAACTCATAATTTAAAAAAAAAAAAAATCTTTTTCTCAATGTTAAAATTTAGTTATTTCCTTGTTGTTGCAGATATGGCATGTACCCTGACATTGCAGAGAGCACCAGAACTGAGACCCTCATTGCAGGAGTTGCACCCTCCAAGAAGTATGTCTTAAATATTATTCCTTTTGTTTAAATTATGCAAACTCCAAAATCTCATGGTTCAACTTCAAACATAATTTTAATACTACTGAATTGAATTATGATGCACAGAAACTCCTAGTCATGGGCATTTCCGCATTTCAGAAAAGTTTTCCTTCATTTCTCTGTTAAAATCCCCGTTTTGTTTCCTCTTCCCGCATTTCTTCATTTCCGTTTCCGTGCTGCTAATCCAAATTTCATTGTTAGATTCAAATTTTCATGAAAAACAAATAAATAGATTATTTTTATAAAATTTGAACATAAAGAAGAGGAAATGAATTGAGCTTTTGCAGGTTGAATGAGAGTTCTGAGATGAGCATTGGAGCTGAGGGTGGTCATGGCTGCAAGTGTGGATCAAACTGCAGCTGTGACCCATGCAACTGCTAATGAGAAACCAGAAGGGAAAGGCTCCAACAAAGTAGTTATTAGTCTTGGGCTTTTATGGTTAATCAGTTGAATTATGTGTAATAATCCATGTTTGGTGTAAATAAAAGAAGCCATGGGTACCTTCTCAAACCCTGTCGTGTGGGATTTGATTTCCTGTTGTTTCTTGTTTTATGTATTGTCTTGAACTTTTGCTTTGTTGGTCTTTAAGGAGCCTTTTGTGTTATTTTGGAAGGGGAACTTCAATTATGATATTGCTATTAAATGGTGAATGTATCTCCTTTCATTGTTGTCTACTTTTGTTTTTCTCCTCTCTCTCTCTCTCTCTCTCTCCATTTGCTTAATTTTTTGGATTATTGACTTTTTGTTCCTATGCTTAGAGTGTTCAGCTAATTTATTTGCTCATCAATAATCATGACTATCAACTTTTGAACAATGGCGGAATCGTGCAAACCGACTGTCTGATTCGGTCAAACGGATCAATTCTATTCAGAAAAAATAAATGTCTGGTGTGGGATTAATTCGAAATTATGGAGAATGAAAATCAAAACTGAAATTGAAAACCAAAAAATCAAATTAAAAACCGGAAATAATTCTATTTGGTTTTTGGTTTTTTCTAAAGTTTACTCACCCAAAGAATTAAGGGTTAGCCACCATAAAATGGCAGAGGAAAGGGTCGACAAATGGTGGTCAACGCCCTAGATTAAATAAAAATTAGATTCATTTAAATAATTAGTGTTGAAAATTAAGAAATAATGGAATATAAACATTATTCTCTTTTGCAGGTATTTATTTATTTATTTACGGGCGGTGGGGGGCATTGTCAGGATATTGACAGGATCTTTTAAGACAATAATACAAGTCTTTGTTTACTTAAGAATCCATGTATCTAAACTCACCCTCACAAGAAAGCTATAAAAAATTACTAAGTGATAAATGATGTAATGAGATGTATTTAAATATATTTTATATTAAATTATATTTCACTATTCAAGTATTGAAAATTTGTTTAATATCGAAGTTAAAAACTCTATTAGAAAAATAAATTTTAATTATTAAAAAATTAAATATGTTATTTAGTTATTTTGATTAAAAGTTTTTTATAGTTAAAATATTTCATATAATGAAACCACCCGAAAATTTAATTTCGTAAGAGTTTAATTAAAAATTAAAATTTAAAATTCGACCAATGAGATTATACAATAAGATATTTTATTATTGCTAAACCGGAGTCATAAATCAATTTGAGTTATTTGAAAATCAGGTAAGAAACTCGAAAACCAAGCAAAACCGGGCTAAATAATTGAATTGAGCCAAACCGGTTCGAATCTAACTGGACCTAGAAAATTCCAGAAAACCACTTTCTTTCTTTTCCCTTCTTCTTCTCTTCTTCTTTGCGAGTGCCAAGGTCAGCGTCGTTCTTCGCCCCTCCTTTCCCATTTCCGGCCACCACTCCTCGAGAACGGGTGGCAATCGACTTCCTCGCCTCCGCCAGTCGTTTTCCAGCCCTTTCACACGCAGATGAAGCCGGGCAGAGGTGCAGTGGCTGCCAAGCATGATTCCGGTTAGTTGGCTTGCCAAACCCATAAATAAATGATGGATTCGAACTCCTTGCAACTTTTTGAGTCCAACGGTATGATCACGGTTGAATTCTAGGCGATTTCGATTTTCCGTCCACCGTACACGGCGGTGAGACGGTCCGGCGAGGCCCCAAGAGACAGAATCTTCCTCTCTTCACGGGAATTGTGAAATCGTCGCCTGAATTTCGATTGGTACGCTCTAAGACCTACTTCCTCATTTGTTGATATAATCCAAACTTAAATTTAATGGATAATTTAGTGGATTTCGAATAAAATAGTTAATTGAAGGACTCTGAAATATTAGGTTTTGAAGTTTGTGAAATAATTTGAGGTTTTTAGGAGAATTTGAACTTAAGATTCAATTATTAGGAATTGTGACTATATTGAATCATGGAAGTTGATAAGTGTAGATTATCTAGAATTGATTATTGCTGTGAATTAGAATTTGAGAATTAGAATTTGGGAAGTGAACTTTATACGACTATGATATTGAGCTTTATTATCCCTAAGTGTAAATCATGAAGCAATAACAAGCACTTGTTCATCGTTATTAACTTGTAATTTGGTTGTTAATTAGTTAAAGAATGTATTAACCTATGGTACAATTAATGATGATTTGATAGTGTAATTTGGTTTGAATTGAAAGAGAAGAGAGTAGAAGTATAATTGAATTATTTTCGATCTTAATTTTCATATGTGCAGTTCCTTAAGCAGAAATTAGCTATTTATTTTGGTCTAAATCAATGACTATTAAGGATTAAGAGTCAAATAAGGCAAATAAATTAAATAATTGACGAGTTAATTGGAAACCAAAAATAAATTTAGTAAAAGGAAAACAATTGATGGAAAGATAGCAATTATTTTGAGAATTAGGTTATATTATATTAAGGTAATGATAAATTAGGTTATTAGAATGATATATGAGTGTATATGAGACCAAATCGGAAGATCTATTTTAATTAGAGAGCTAGGGAGCGACTATATATATATATATATATATATATATATATATATATATATATATATATATTTTTTGCCATAATAGTTAGACATTTGAAATGATTAGTATCTGATGTAAGAGCCAAGGGGATTCGATTGATAAATACTAGATAATGATTATATATCTATTTGGGAAACCCGCCGAAATTTCGACAAAATCTAAATTTAGATGTAAATAGGTTGTAAGGTTTATGTAGGTCAATCCCTTATTATTTAATTATTTTTATATTTATTTATTTATTTTCCAAGCATCACTTATTATATTATTATCATTTGTTACTTATATAAATATAAATATTTGTATTTGAATATAAATAACTAATTGCGCACCTGCATATGATATTTAAATGTTTGATATACTTGCATTTAATTGCAATGCTTGATTAATTATGATGTAACATTGCTATGCCTTGTTTGTGTGGAATTGGGATGAAGTAGGCCACTGTGCATTTGTGAGGACGGTCTTGAAAATGATGAAAATATGAAATTTGACCCTCGGCCAGGTATGGAGAGATCGTCGCCCTCGTGTGCACCTGATGATATGATACGGATGAAATAGAAAACCACAAAGTGGCCTCTTGTTGGTATGGAAAAGAAAAGAGAGTATAAAAAAATGAATGAATGAAATGAAATGAAATGAAAGGAATGAAATGAGACGGCTGGTCAAGTGAGGATTAAACCGGTAGGCCAGGTATGGTGGATCGGCTCCGTGGTGCACACGTCATGAGGGAATAGGTCATGTGGTGGGACGGCTCATCGGGGGTTTCGGTGACGCCATTCATTAATAAACTCATATCTCTTTTGTTTAACCTTTCAGGAAGTAGATTCTTCTATATCCCGTTAAAGCTCTGTTTCCTTCAATGCAGAGCTAAAAAGAAATTCTTTAATGCTAGTAATTAGTGTAATTGTGAGTGTACAAAATCTAATTGCTCTGATTGATATTGAACCTTACAGTTGTAGGAATTAAATCAATAAACTGATGAGGATGTTTAATTAAACATTTATGAAATCCTTGAATCTGTTAGCTCATATTGTGAATATATTGTATTATATTTGGGCCTGAGCTATAAATTGTTTAAGATGTTAAATTTGAGCCAAAGAATTATAAAATCATGAGATTTGTGGTGCATGACAATATGGGCTTAATGTTTGATTAAACATTAATATAGTTAAATTTTGTAATTTAGGTTTACTACAGGCGTTGGGGGTTTTAAGTTTACATAAACTTTAGTGCTAGTCCGGTCCATAAAAACTGGTTGAGACATATAATAGAGTTGAAGCCCCATCTTTTATTTTATTTTTTTTAATTTTTATTCCAGAGGTCAGATAAATATAACCAGCTGAGCGTTCAAAGAGCTCTTTTGTTATATACACACACATACATTCCCTTTTGCAACTTTATCTTAATTTACAAAATTAATTCTGTCTACCAAACTATAGTATTTTTTAACACGAGATAGTTTGTCTGAATGTATTTAAAATTTTTTTTTTTAAAAATTCTATTTAGCCTCAATATTTTTTTTAACAACTTTAATACTAATTTCAAATAAATCTATTTATGCTATATATAAAACAGAGAAAAAGGAAAAATGATGTGATTTTCGATAATACCCTTAATAAAATTTAAATATTTCTAAAGTAATTTTATTGATGACCAATTAAATTTTAGTTTAAATATTATGTTTATGAAACACCCCGAATTTTTATTTTCGAAAACTTTCGAATTTTTAATAAATCAAAAATATCGACTTTCAACTATTTGGGCTATATATATATCAAACAATCTCAATTCGAGCCCAAGTTTGTGAGTTGGGCCTAAGCCCAAATACATCATCGGAATTGTCGATTTGAGAATGATTAAAATTTTTGAGAAATAATACGAAACCCCTTAATTTAACTTATTATGAATATGTATGAATTAATTATCTTAAAACCAAATATTGTTACTATTAATATTTTTATTATTAATATTGAGTAAATGGAGAAAATATTATGGAACCAAACTAAATAATTAAAATAAATCGAACTGGACTTTAAAACCAAATTGACCTTTCAAAAACCACACAAACAGCTTGAGAAAAAAAATAAATAAAAAAAAAAAAAAAAACCTGCAAACCAAACAAACGAGACCAAATCACTAAATCGGACCGAACCGATCCGAATCAAACCGGAATGTCCTAGATTTTTCTTTTTCCTTCTTTTCTTTCCCTTCTTCTTCTCCAGGCGCGCGACTCCTCCCCTTCCCTTCCGGATCCAGCCACCTGAGCTTCTCGCCGATGTCTCCTCGCCGCTGCAAGTCCGGTCTTGTCACAGCGCCTCTCCGTTCAACTCTAACGCGAAAGGCTGTCGCTGGAAGCTGCGATCGCAACAGCCCCTCCTCCCTCTTCCTTCGATCACGACAGCAGCGCCATAACTCAGCGCCATCGAGTTCGCCACAGACCACGCTTGATCTCACTCCCTCCTTCTCCGGCTTGCGATTCAGGCGAGTGCGACTCTCTTCCATGGATTGGCAGCAACGTTGGTGGCGACTCTATGCCCTGGCGAGCCGTTTCAACCAACGAGAGGAACTGATCTCGCTCAACCGACGCCGGAATCGGACTTCTGGCAGAAAAACGAGTCTAATGGTGTAAAGAGTGCTCAGTTTCAGGCAAGTTCGATTTTCCGACCACCGTGCACGGCGGTCGGCGGTGGCGGTCCGGTGACCGGCCGGCGGCACTCCGGTGAGGCCCCGAGAGACAGAATCCTCTTCTCTTCGCGCTGATCATGGAATCGTCGCCCGATTCCCAATGGGTACGTTCTAAGACTCAATTCTCAATTTTTATATATGTAGAATTAATTGATTAATGAATTTAATTGAGTTATTAAATAGACTAAATTGAATAACAAGAAATTAACTTATTGGATTAACTTAAAAATATATGAACATTTATAGTCTTTTGTAAATAAATTAGATTGATTAGTGTGCGTATTTGGATAGCGAACATGATTTGTTAACTGGTTTAGGACTTTAGAATAATGTAATTGTAAATTAGTTTAGAACATTGACAAATAAATTACATGATTATTATTATGATTAGGTGATTTAAGGAGAAAGAATAAATTAGAATTAGTTAATTAGTTAACTAGATAACCATTAGTTTAAAACTAGCCGATTGTGCATAAGAGAAGTAAGGCGAATTTTAGTTGGTTAACGGTTAGAATCGAAATTTGATAAATTAAGATTTGGGAGGCCTAGCCATTTTCGATATTGATATAAAAATCGAATTTGAATAGGTAGTAGTTATAATTAGTGATGGTTAAAAATATGTTTTAGCTGTTTAACAAATTAGTTACCGTAAAGCTAATAATTTAATTAATTAATGACTTAATAAATGATCTTATATGGATATTATTAGAATTAGTTTGTAAATTTTTGGTTGAGTGTTGATATTGTTGTTATGGAAGGAGGATGGGATTTTAAATTGATTGATTGCCCGACGGATGGGCTGTGTGCATTGATTGATAAAGATATAATGATATTGTGATATGTGAGCAGGTAGATAGTTCAATTTTTAGGGGAGGTGCTGCCGAAATTTTGATAAAAATTAGACTAAATTTTTATTTAACAACATAATTAATAAGTTTATTTAGATTAGTTCTATAATTTGGTATATAATAAATATAGTGCTCTGATTATTTACTATCTTTATTATTCATTTAATTATTTGCATATTTATTTATTTATTTTCATTATTATTGTTAATATTGTTATTTATTTTATTATTGTTGATTATTGTTAATACTATTTATTTATTTATTTGCATTGATTTTGGATGTTTAATTGTGCATTGCATTACGATGTTTAATTGATTAATATGTCTGCATTTGATTGCAATGTTTGATTAATTGTGTTGTGATAATGCTATGCTTTGTTTGTGTGGAATTGGGATGAAGTGGACCACCGTGGGTTTGTGAGGACGGTTTGTGATATGGATCCGAATATTATATGATATTTGACCGTCGGCCGAGAAAATGGGAGATCGGCGCCCCCGTGTGCACCTGATGATATGGATTATGTGGAAAACCACAGGATGGCTTCTTGTTGTTGCGCACCTGATAATCTAGATTTGATTGTAGCCCGCAGGGTGGCCTCCTGTTGTGAGCACTTGATGATCTAGATTGGATGGAGACCACCGGGTTGCCTCCTGTTGGTATGGAAAAGAAAAGAGAGAATGGAAATACAATGAGAGGACTGGTCAGTGAGGATTAAACCAGTTGGCCGTATGGGGGATCGGCTCCCTGGTGCACATGTATGAGAGGGCGAGCCATGTGTGAGGACGGCTCGTTGGGGTTTCAGGTGGCGCCACTGACTAATTTCCACTTGATGTGATTATATGAAGATGTTATGATTGTGAGTGCTGGTGATATGCCATTTGTGTGACTGGCTGCGTGAGCATATAACTAGTCGGATGACTAGATTAATATGTGTACACATTTGTGTGACTGTGTGTATTGTGCAATAATTATTACTCCTTAGAAAACTCACATGTCTTGTTTGATTTTTCAGGAAGTAGGTTTTTCCTTTAATCCGATTTAGGCTATGTTTCTTCGGCGCAGGGCAATAAACAATTTTTCCTAGATCCATAATTATTTTACTATGTATACTAACAGTTAGTGACTCCGCAGTTGTAGGATTTGTATACTTTTAATCGTTTATTATTATAGACGAGATAATTATGTGAATCCATATTGTAAATGTGATGCATTGTTAATTAGGCCCGAACTGTGGAATGTTGTAGCCGATAAATTCGGGCCGAGATTTAATAAAATCTTGAGGTTTATTTTTCATAATCATTTGGACTAAATGTTTAATATTATATTGAGATAGTAAATTTTTAGTGTTTCAGGCTTACTACGGGCCTCGGGGGCCTTAAGCTTACCTGGGCCCTAGTGCCGGTCCGGCCCACGGAAATGGGTCGTGACAAAGTTGGTATCAGAGCTTAGGTTAAGGTTTTAGGACACAACTGCGGAGTATAGGAAATTTCTTTATGTTGGGATCGGCCGTAACCAACATAAGGAAGGAAACTTTGTGACTTTCCTCCCTAGGGATGGTGGACGCACTAGACCCTATGAGGTGGGAAAATCCACACTTATTGCGTAGATCTATGATTACGAAGGAAGTAATTAGAGGTTTGAAGTGAAAAATAGACAATAAGATAAATCCATCGCAATACCTATAGGGGCTAGAGTTGGTATCAACCCTTAGGCTAGGGAATAGAGTAATACCTGATGGTGGTGGATTGGCCTGATCACCCAGTACACCACTTTTCATGTGAACTCTATTCCTGTCAGTGAGTAGGATAGTGTAGAAAATAAGCAGGATTTTTATTGGTATGGTAGATTCCTGAACATAAATAATAACTTTGAGGTAATTAGAAATTTGTGTCTAGTTTTCAACACAGCTACTGAATTTCTTTAGAGTTTATTCAAAAAATATAAACCTTTTATTTTTGTTTTCATTTTATTTACCTGACATTTTAAATTTAAAACCCCATTTTAATTTTGAATTCAAAATTGTGTTATGATAAATAATGTGAAATTGATTATTCATATAGAAAATTATTTTTAAAAGTTGTCTATTTATATCACGGGGCCAATTGGATTAGATCATAAAATGAAATGATTATGAGGATAGTAAAATTAGAAAGATTTGAAAAGAAGAATAAGACAAGTGGTGATGATGATATTAAGTAAAGTAGACAGTTAGTGGCTAAGTAAGAACATAAACATTGGAAAGGTTTGAGGAGACAATTCTAGTTTAGAAGCTAGGTTGCAAAATAAATGGAAAGGATAGCATTAGGTTAGGACTTAAGACATTAGTATTGCTGTGTATTAGATGAAAGCGTATATTGAGAGTGAGTAATAAGTTTTAGATTGAAATGTTGGTGATTAGATGGATCACGATTAACGATAATTAACAGACGAAATAATTAATAAGAGTACTCTACCATCTTCATAGTGGACTGATAAGCAACATAGGTGGAAAGGAGGGTTATTAGAAAGAAAGAGTTAAGAGAGCTGGAATGTAAATTAGCAAAAGGTGTTATTACGAAAATCAATTTTATTGATAAGTTTTAGGGCAACTTGACAGATTAAGTTAAAGCGAAATTGATAGTTAAGTTAAAAGCATTAAAAATCTTTATAGAGGCATGATAACTGGCGGTACAGTGAGGTCATTAGATCATGAGCTATCTAATAATTGCACCCATCTATAATAAGAATATTATAGGGAAAACAAGACACATATAGGTAGAACTAAGAGAGTGAGCCCAAGTCGCCCTGTGATACTAATAGACAATGAAAGTTACAAGACGATTTTTTTCTTAAAGTTATGGATTAAAGTAGTGGTTTCTGAACTTTTGATTAAAGAAAAGTTTTAGTAATAATATATGTAAATTAAACGAGTTAAATCTTATTATTATAAGTAAATTAAATTTCAGTCGTTTTGTATTTGTAAACTATATGTTAGGTTTTCATAAAGGAATGCTTAATGAAAATTTAAATCTTCAAAGGAAATTATATAATTTTAAGAAAAATAGATGACATATATTATGCATCTTCTTGATAAATCCGGTTTTATTGTAAAAGTTTTATTTAAAGACAGATTTTCTAAAGATTTCAGTAGCTGACTGAAAATAGTAATTGGAGATTTAGGTAATGAACTCAAGTTCTTGTAAGTTTTAACTAGGAGGTACTAAATAGGATGGTTGGCGATAGAATTACAATTAGAATACCTGACTATTTTTCTTTCCTCGGTTCATATTATCCACTCTTGAGCTATCTCCCTAGTGATGGAAGTAATTTCTTATGACTTTGAATTCCCTATGTATCCATTCTTACCGTCTCCTGTTAGATTTCAATTCGAGGACGAATTGTCTTAAGGGGGGGAGATTGAAACACCCCGAATTTTTATTTTCGAAAACTTTCGAATTTTTAATAAATCAAAAATATCGACTTTCAACTATTTGGGCTATATATATATCAAACAATCTCAATTCGAGCCCAAGTTTGTGAGTTGGGCCTAAGCCCAAATACATCATCGGAATTGTCGATTTGAGAATGATTAAAATTTTTGAGAAATAATACGAAACCCCTTAATTTAACTTATTATGAATATGTATGAATTAATTATCTTAAAACCAAATATTGTTACTATTAATATTTTTATTATTAATATTGAGTAAATGGAGAAAATATTATGGAACCAAACTAAATAATTAAAATAAATCGAACTGGACTTTAAAACCAAATTGACCTTTCGAAAACCACACAAACAGCTTGAGAAAAAAAAATAAATAAAAAAAAAAAAAAAAACCTGCAAACCAAACAAACGAGACCAAATCACTAAATCGGACCGAACCGATCCGAATCAAACCGGAATGTCCTAGATTTTTCTTTTTCCTTCTTTTCTTTCCCTTCTTCTTCTCCAGGCGCGCGACTCCTCCCCTTCCCTTCCGGATCCAGCCACCTGAGCTTCTCGCCGATGTCTCCTCGCCGCTGCAAGTCCGGTCTTGTCACAGCGCCTCTCCGTTCAACTCTAACGCGAAAGGCTGTCGCTGGAAGCTGCGATCGCAACAGCCCCTCCTCCCTCTTCCTTCGATCACGACAGCAGCGCCATAACTCAGCGCCATCGAGTTCGCCACAGACCACGCTTGATCTCACTCCCTCCTTCTCCGGCTTGCGATTCAGGCGAGTGCGACTCTCTTCCATGGATTGGCAGCAACGTTGGTGGCGACTCTATGCCCTGGCGAGCCGTTTCAACCAACGAGAGGAACTGATCTCGCTCAACCGACGCCGGAATCGGACTTCTGGCAGAAAAACGAGTCTAATGGTGTAAAGAGTGCTCAGTTTCAGGCAAGTTCGATTTTCCGACCACCGTGCACGGCGGTCGGCGGTGGCGGTCCGGTGACCGGCCGGCGGCACTCCGGTGAGGCCCCGAGAGACAGAATCCTCTTCTCTTCGCGCTGATCATGGAATCGTCGCCCGATTCCCAATGGGTACGTTCTAAGACTCAATTCTCAATTTTTATATATGTAGAATTAATTGATTAATGAATTTAATTGAGTTATTAAATAGACTAAATTGAATAACAAGAAATTAACTTATTGGATTAACTTAAAAATATATGAACATTTATAGTCTTTTGTAAATAAATTAGATTGATTAGTGTGCGTATTTGGATAGCGAACATGATTTGTTAACTGGTTTAGGACTTTAGAATAATGTAATTGTAAATTAGTTTAGAACATTGACAAATAAATTACATGATTATTATTATGATTAGGTGATTTAAGGAGAAAGAATAAATTAGAATTAGTTAATTAGTTAACTAGATAACCATTAGTTTAAAACTAGCCGATTGTGCATAAGAGAAGTAAGGCGAATTTTAGTTGGTTAACGGTTAGAATCGAAATTTGATAAATTAAGATTTGGGAGGCCTAGCCATTTTCGATATTGATATAAAAATCGAATTTGAATAGGTAGTAGTTATAATTAGTGATGGTTAAAAATATGTTTTAGCTGTTTAACAAATTAGTTACCGTAAAGCTAATAATTTAATTAATTAATGACTTAATAAATGATCTTATATGGATATTATTAGAATTAGTTTGTAAATTTTTGGTTGAGTGTTGATATTGTTGTTATGGAAGGAGGATGGGATTTTAAATTGATTGATTGCCCGACGGATGGGCTGTGTGCATTGATTGATAAAGATATAATGATATTGTGATATGTGAGCAGGTAGATAGTTCAATTTTTAGGGGAGGTGCTGCCGAAATTTTGATAAAAATTAGACTAAATTTTTATTTAACAACATAATTAATAAGTTTATTTAGATTAGTTCTATAATTTGGTATATAATAAATATAGTGCTCTGATTATTTACTATCTTTATTATTCATTTAATTATTTGCATATTTATTTATTTATTTTCATTATTATTGTTAATATTGTTATTTATTTTATTATTGTTGATTATTGTTAATACTATTTATTTATTTATTTGCATTGATTTTGGATGTTTAATTGTGCATTGCATTACGATGTTTAATTGATTAATATGTCTGCATTTGATTGCAATGTTTGATTAATTGTGTTGTGATAATGCTATGCTTTGTTTGTGTGGAATTGGGATGAAGTGGACCACCGTGGGTTTGTGAGGACGGTTTGTGATATGGATCCGAATATTATATGATATTTGACCGTCGGCCGAGAAAATGGGAGATCGGCGCCCCCGTGTGCACCTGATGATATGGATTATGTGGAAAACCACAGGATGGCTTCTTGTTGTTGCGCACCTGATAATCTAGATTTGATTGTAGCCCGCAGGGTGGCCTCCTGTTGTGAGCACTTGATGATCTAGATTGGATGGAGACCACCGGGTTGCCTCCTGTTGGTATGGAAAAGAAAAGAGAGAATGGAAATACAATGAGAGGACTGGTCAGTGAGGATTAAACCAGTTGGCCGTATGGGGGATCGGCTCCCTGGTGCACATGTATGAGAGGGCGAGCCATGTGTGAGGACGGCTCGTTGGGGTTTCAGGTGGCGCCACTGACTAATTTCCACTTGATGTGATTATATGAAGATGTTATGATTGTGAGTGCTGGTGATATGCCATTTGTGTGACTGGCTGCGTGAGCATATAACTAGTCGGATGACTAGATTAATATGTGTACACATTTGTGTGACTGTGTGTATTGTGCAATAATTATTACTCCTTAGAAAACTCACATGTCTTGTTTGATTTTTCAGGAAGTAGGTTTTTCCTTTAATCCGATTTAGGCTATGTTTCTTCGGCGCAGGGCAATAAACAATTTTTCCTAGATCCATAATTATTTTACTATGTATACTAACAGTTAGTGACTCCGCAGTTGTAGGATTTGTATACTTTTAATCGTTTATTATTATAGACGAGATAATTATGTGAATCCATATTGTAAATGTGATGCATTGTTAATTAGGCCCGAACTGTGGAATGTTGTAGCCGATAAATTCGGGCCGAGATTTAATAAAATCTTGAGGTTTATTTTTCATAATCATATGGACTAAATGTTTAATATTATATTGAGATAGTAAATTTTTAGTGTTTCAGGCTTACTACGGGCCTCGGGGGCCTTAAGCTTACCTGGGCCCTAGTGCCGGTCCGGCCCACGGAAATGGGTCGTGACAGTTTAATAGACAATTAACGATAACTACGTACTAATTAAACTTTATTTTAGAGATTATGCTTAATAGATAATTAATGTTAACTATATATTAATAAATATATTTTATTTTTAATTATTTTAATGTTATATAATAAGGTTATCCATTAAAATTAAAAATTCTTTTATTTACTATATGCGTTTTTAATTTTATTCAATTTAGGATTTAAATTAAATGTTAGAGCTAAATACATGTTACATATTTCATATATTTATTATATACATTATTTTGCTCTCTTTAACTTAATAGATAATAAAATAAATTTATAATTTATATTCTACATGCATGTGTGAATAGAGGAGAATTATGAGATTTCCTAAAGTAGCCTTAGTTTAATTTGGAATTCCTAATATACCATTTTAATTAATTTTTTATTCACTTTAATCAGAAAAAATAAGTCTATTTATTTTTTTGAAGATCCTTTTTAGTTCTATGTTTAATGTCTTTTAATCGGAAAAAAATAGATTCCATTTTATACTTTTGAATATCATTTTAGTTAGATTTTTTATGCATTTTAATTCAAGAAAATATGTTTATATATATATATTTTTTATATTTGATCATGCAATATGATTGTCGAATGATTTTCATAATTAATAGTTTTTTATATTCTTAATCATATTTTCATGTTATATTACTATTTAGGAGGTAAATCAAAAACATTAATTCAACTATTGAAAATGGAATTTAAATTCTAATTAATTTATTATATCTGAATTGTTTAAAATATCATTAAATACTTTATTATTAGACTATATTATTTAATTAAAATTAAATTAAAATAATTTTTTTAAAATATATTATTTCTCTTTGATTTTTTTAGAGAGGATGGTGTACACTTATTTGAATCATTTACATATTATTGTATTTTAAAATTTTCTAAATTTAATAAAAGCAATGGAAGTATGAAATTCTAGTATTTGATTATTATCAAAAAAAAAAGAAATTTTTTCTTTTTTAATGTAATGAAATCTTTTTGAAAAAAATAGGTTAAAAATGTTTGAATTTGCTATCATTTTTATTTTCAACTTTTCTATATTCGAAATGAAATAAAGAAAAAATTCAAAAGCTCTATTTTTATTTAGTATTTTATTCTTTTATTTTTTAAAATATATAAAATTTTATTTAATTTTTCTATGATTTAATTGGATATGTTTTTTTAAATATTTTTTAAATAGATATAAAGATAATTAGACCTTTGAAATTTTAATATTTTTTGAAATATTTTTTATATATAACTTTGTAATTTTTGAATTTAATCTCATTTATATATATTTTTTAAACTTGATAGAGTGCATTTCATTACTAATATTATTGTTTATAATTTTACATATTGATTCCTATGTGGGGTTGAGAACTTTAAGCAATTTATTTTTTGATTATATGCAAAGCTATAGTCCAAAATATTACGTGTTGTTGATAAAATTTTAGTTTAACTTTATTCGATGAAAATAATTGATATAGAGATCAAAATCATATATTTTATTGTGGCTATGCAGAGTAAGTATTGATTCATTATGTTAATGTTATATTATCTCCAAATTATAGAATATTTTTCTATTGTAAATGTAAATTTATAGTAATTTTATATAATTAATAATAAAATTATATTTTTTTTTATTAAAGCGAGAAACAAAAACATTATTTTCTTTTCAATTAAATATTACATACAAGACATGCTATAAAATTTCATTGTATATATAAAATGCAATATTAATTAATTATTGTATTTATTTTAATCTAAATAAAAATTTATACTTTAATATTATATAAATAATAAAATTAAACAAGCATGTAATGAGTAAAGTTAATGTGTAAGCACATAATAAAAGAACCAGTAGAGAATAAAATACATCGGTTGTAAGTTTTGAAAAAGCTATATGCCTCATATAGATTACACAATATTAATATTTTTATTTAATAATAATAATAATAATAATATTCATGCAATGCTGGCAGACTACTAGGGATGACGTATGCTATTAATTTAATCAACATGTCCCGTCTGCTTAATTAGATTTCCCTTTGGTCAGCAAAATGTTTACCACCTTATGAAAAGGGAAGTCATAATTCATTATTGCCTTGTGACCGACCACTCTTTCAATTATCTATATTATATTAGGAATGAGTATTTAAATTTTAATTTAAATTGATTTTTTTAGTTTCGTTCCGTTTGATTTATAGTTTTATACATTAATTTTAGTTTTTGATTTTTACTTAATATATAAATAATTTTAAAAATTAACCAAAAAAAAAAGTGCAATTCGATTTTGAACGTAATTTGATTTCAATTTTTTAGAAAAAGGGCAATTCAGTTTTCAATTTTGCCTTAAAAATGATATATAATTATATTCACAAACAAGTCAATTCAATATGGAACTTTGTAAATTTGAATTTTGCTCCACAAAAATACACTCAAATTCGAAATATTTTGATTTAGCTTTAATTAATTTTGACTTATTAAAATGAGTTTGTTAAACAAATTCGATTTCTGTACTTGACAAGAGTGAGCTTTTATCAAATCCATCCTTTGAGCGACTTGCTCGATTTCTTCACAACCCTAGCTATTATTATTAGTCAGGTTCCTAGCATAAAGCACCAGAAGCAGATATGGGCCGGCTTGTTGTACCTAAAGGATTCCATTTTGGTTTCAATTTCTGGGTTGGACTTTTTACCATTAACAGTTGCAGATTGCAACACTCGCCGATACAATACTCACTTCAAACAAAATCTGTTTTCTTCAGTATTATCATGGTTTGAGGTCCTCAAACATATAGCGGCATGCATGCACTGGCCCTTCTGGGCCACCGCCTGTTCTCTCGAGCAATTGATCGAACACTTTGTATCTCCTATATATCCGTTCATCTAATTCCTTGCAGTTTCAGCTTTCTCTGTACACAAGCAACAGATAAATTTACCGAAAAACTGAAACTAGAGTCAGAAGAACAACCCAAGTGTTTATCTTTGAGAATAGAGAAACTTCCAAGAGGCGAATTGGTTGGATCAGCTTTTCAAAGCTGGATGCGTGAAGGATTTCCCATTCATCGAGGTGACATTTTCCATGCTGTTAACCGCTTGAGGAAGCTCAAACTCAATAAACGCGCTCTTGAGGTATTTCTCTCTCTTAACATTTTGGCTTTTCCATTTCAATTCGGTAAGGTGTTTGTTAAAATGTTTAAATGAGTTGAAAAGAACAGTGGAAAAGGAAAAAGAAGAAAGAAGAAAATTTGAATTTGGAATTTTTTTTGTATTGGTTTTTATTTCAAAGAAAGAAAGCAGCAATTCAATCAAGTCATAACTTTTGGATGGTTTAGTTGTAGTTGAATTTGTCTTGGTAGATGGTGAAGAGATCTTATATTTCTACATATTGATATTTTTTATTGGTAATCAAACGAAAGGGTTTAATCAAACATAACTAGTAGTCTGTTTCTAGTATGCTGTAATGGGATGTGATATAACCCAATCAAAATGCATTCTTAGTGTGAGCATTGAACTAAGTCTATTAGCCAAAGATCATTAATTATCATCAATAATTTTTGTAGAAGTAGGTGTATGTTGTACTTTAATTACTAAAATGTATAATTTTGTTGAGATGTGACATTGCAATCTTGATTATATTTGAGAATATTGGGTCTTAAAATTGCATAGTCTATTGCCTTTGGCAGGTTATGGAATGGGTGATTAGGGAGAGACCTTACAGGCCAAGGGAACTTGACTACTCTTATCTATTGGAATTCACAACCAAACTTCATGGGATATCACATGGCGAAAAGCTCTTCACTTGTGTCCCGCCTGAATTCCAAAATGAGTTGCTATATAACAATCTTGTAATTGCTTGCTTGGAAAAAGGTGTAATAAGGCTTTCGCTTGATTACATGAAGAAAATGAGGGAATTGGGTCACCCCATTTCATATTTGATTTTCAATCGCCTTATAATCCTTCATTCCTCCCCTGGCCGTAGGAAAATGATCCCAAAAATCCTGGCACAAATGAAGGCTGATAAGGTGGCTCCTCATGTCTCCACGTACAACATTCTGATGAAAATTGAAGTTAATGAATACAACATTGAAGGGTTGCTGAAGGTATTTGGTGAAATGAAGAGATTCAATGTTGAGCCGAACGAGATATCTTTCTGCATATTAGCTACTGCGCATGCTGTTGCCAGAATGTATACTGTGGCCGAAGCATATGTTGAAGCTGTGGAGAAGTGCCGCACAGGAGATAACTGGTCAACTCTAGATGTTTTGATTATATTGTATGGATATTTGGGGAAGGTGAAAGATTTAGAGAGAACTTGGGGCATTGTGCAAGAACTCCCCCGTGTTAGGTTTAGAAGTTACATGTTGGCAATTGAAGCATTTGGTAGAATTGGGCAGCTCGGTCGAGCTGAAGAGCTTTGGTTAGAGATGAAGTCATTGAAAGAGTTGAAATCAACAGAGCAATTCAATTCCATGTTATCTGTGTACTGCAAATATGGGCTTATTAAAAAGGCAACTGCAATTTTCAGGGAAATGGAGATAAATGGATGCAAACCAAATGCCATTACTTTTCGACATCTTGCTTTGGGTTGTTTGAAGGCTGAACTAGTGGAGGAAGCCTTGAAAACTCTAGAAAAGGGGATGCAATTGAAAACAAGCAAGAAGGTAAGGAATTCGACCCCATGGTTGGAGACTACTCTTGCAATTATTGAAATTTTTGCAGAGAAAGGTGACATAGTTAATGTTGAGAAATTGTTTGATGAAACCAGCAAAGCAAGGTATACAAGACATACTTTTGTGTACAATACACTAATAAAAGCTTATGTGAAGGCCAAAACTTATGTTCCCGATCTCCTGAGAAGAATGATTTTAGGGGGTGCTAGGCCAGATGCTGAGACTTACAGCCTGATTAAACTCATTGAGCAGTATCGAACTTGATTTTGTACTAGAGTTTATATGTTGTATGTATTTTGATATTTTATTCATTTTTCTTAACAGAAAAATACTTTTCAAGATTATGAAAATAACATTATTTGTTTCTTAAATGGTCATTCCAAGTCTGAGATTTAGGCCAAAGTGAAATAAAGGATTCATTCTCCTTACTGTTCAAAATTTTTTGCCAAGCAAAAAATCCTAATTGATAAACAAATTGATAAGATCAGGTCCAGCATTTGATAAACACAGTAGCAAATACCAAATGCTAAAATGAACGAGACAATTTGGAAATAATCACCAATTTTACTTGCATACAGAATCTGAGAAGAGTACAGAATCTGAGAAGAGTCGATTCTATGGATGCAGAAAATATAAAACCTGCATTCAAGGAGAATTTCAAGTAGTGATGTAGATAAAACAGATTCTTTCTAGTAAACATCAATTGTTCGATTTTACAGTCCGACATATGATGAAAGTAACACGATAATCATTATATCTAACACCAAAAATTTTCCACGGTACGAACAGTTCAAGCTCCGGTCACAATTCAGGTGAGATAGTTGAGGAACGTTGCCGCAGTTGCAATGGCACCTCCGGTTATGGCATCTGTGACAATCTTGTCTTTGCCCTTGTTACTGGCAGCAGATATCAGTGCTCCGGTCAATGCACCACCGAGCATAGCATTCTTCTGCAATATATTCGGAGCAGAGAACATGAGATGATGCAAAATATACATTTGAAACTGAAATAATAAAGAGCTAAACAAATGCTTAAAATGACAACTGGATTCTTACAAACAAATCCTCACAAATTAAAAAGGAAAGAAAACTGATACTAGTGATGAAAGTATTTGAAGTTCTAACAAGTTGTAGCTGCATAGACAATAACACAAGTTAAATTATCAGAGACAGCATACCCAGTCTCGGGTGCCACGAATCCTCTCCATCCCGTATTCCATTCCGACATACACTCCAGCAACAGTTCCTGTAAGCACAATAAATTACATTCCTATTAATATAGGTTTCATGTTCTAGCAACACAAGCCAACAGAAAGGTCTAGTTGCTACTTGCTGCCAAGGAAAACACTATATTGAAAATATATTAATTTGAGGTTGTTAAAATTTTGCTTTTAAGATGAATTTCACATGTTCTAACTATCAAAGCAATTCAAATTGCTAAATATTTTCAAATTGTTTTTCCCAGTAGCATTTATAAAAAAAAACAGTTTCAACCTCACTGACATACAGACTCAATAGCATTTAAAATGGAAACAAACGTGATACATAACAAAGCACATTTCAATAGTTAGCCTATGCAAATATAACTCGTGCTTACCCCAATAAGCACCTTCTTTGCACATCTTTTTCAGCTGCAACCACAAACCATAGTACCTCCCATTAGTAAAAAAAATCAAGAATGCACCATTTCCCTTCATTACAGAAAGTTAAGATAATACTTTCAGAATAAATTTTTATTGCATTACACACTTCGATAAAAAAAAAAAAATAAATAAAAAAAAAAAAAAAAAAAAAAAAGATGCTCTGTGTATGGTTAGTTTTCTTTGACCTTCTAGAATCAAAACTCAAAATCAAAAGTATTGAATTGCAACAGAAAGGAAAACAGTTATGGAAGATGGAAATTAATCTATACTCCATTTCGAATGAACAAATAAGCAAGCAGAGCAAGAAGCGTAAAAAATTTCAGGAATTCCATAATTATCATCTAGCCAAATCTCATTTCTTGGATATTGGAGACAAATAACTATCTATATACAAAAGAATAACAGATAAAACGGGTAGTAGTAAGTAGCAGTTAAGCAAATCATCATAAATCAAGATCATGATGCTTTAACTCAGGTTTTCCTCAAATCCAAATTCAAAAAAAAAAAAAAAAAAAAAAAAAGGAACAAAATTATTATTTTTCATTCAATCCAATTGAAACGGAAATTCCCAAATGGGATTAGAAAAGCTTACAGTTTGCTCAAGATTGCGACGAGAAATGTTCCCTGCAAATACGAAATTGGTGTTTTAGTGGGGTTTAATTAATTTGCCTAAAGCATCTCATATCTGATCAGCTAACTCAAAAGGAAAAAGAAAATCCAAATCATTTTATGTATTCCTAGTTCACACGCAAACACAAAACAGAGAGAGAAACGACCTCGTTTAACGACATAATATGCATCCTCTGCAAGTGCTCTAGTAGCTGCAACCTGCAAAAGAATTACCAACACACAACCATAAATAACCGAAACAGCAAAACAGTGATTTTGTTATTTAAAGTAGAAAAGATAAAATGAAAGATACAGTTCCGATCTTCAAGAAACCATCGACAGTGAGATTGAGGAAGGGATTGCCCATGTCGATTGCCACATCAACTCTTGGGGTTGATAAAGAACCTGCAAATCTTTTACTTGGCATTTTCTCTTCTCTTTCTTTCTTTCTTTCTTTCTTTCTTCTTCTTCTCTTCTTTTTCTTCTCTCACTCACATATACTCTGTTATAGCAGAAGAGCGGTGAATTTTTCAGTCTTATTTTGTTTGTTTCTTGTTTATTTTATTATTTTCAACTTCGTGCGGATGACATTTGCATAATATTCAGTTCAGAACAGGAAAATAATAATCTTGCTCATTCACCTGTACGAGCCAAAATACGCCACCGTGTAAAGCCAGATCGAACTTTTCAAGGGACGGAGAATTAGCACTAGCTTTCGCCGTTGGTTGAGGTAGTGGACGTGACGTGATGCATGTGAGTGACTGACTTTTGTCATCTTCTAATCATTATTAATGGTATCATACTTTGAGTAATAAAAAACCAATTCCATAACGTTTGATGAAATTTCATATTAGTGTGGTTATCATTATTGGAAAATAACTTTCTAAATCTTTAGATATTTAAGGAACTAGAAAAAATCAGTCACCTTGTGAAACGAAAATCAAATCATTTGTAAAGAAAATATTTTTTTATTTAAAAAAAAGAAAATATTTTTATTTAAAAAAGATAATATTTTTTAAACATTGATATATTTATTATAATTTTATAAATATACATTTATTCATTTATTAATCAGAAGTAGTTAATACCGTGTTCATTTATTAATCACGATATTTGATACCATTAATCACACATCTTCATATGCCATCTCTACAGTCATTAACCATCGTCACCAATTATCAACAATTATCGTAATTTATCATTTTTATGTATTTTTTTATAATTTAACAATAAATTTTTAAAATATAATTTACCCTTTTTATCTATTAACTTCACGGAAAGTGAATTAGGCTGTTTGATTCAATTTATAAAATTTTAAAATAAATAAATTTCTGCTGGGTCATTCTCATCCCATGAGGCATAATCCTAAGCCGACCGTTAAAACTTAAACCATTAAACCAGTTAATGAACGACACCGTGCTAGAGACTGCAATTAAGTGCAGCTCCAAGTGCGAGATAGGTTTGTAATTTTTTTTTTTTTTTCCACGATCGCGCTTTGTTTTTTCTTTTGTATAAAATTTGTTCTGTTTTGCCTCCTTCATTTCATTTATTTTTCCTGTACTATTTCTGTATTTGTTATTTACTGGGTTGATCAATTCTGTTTATTGTTTATTGAGTAATTTGAATGTGGCGAAGAATTGTTATGGTTGAGGGAAATTTCTTAGTTTGCCTTGATGGGTTGTGTTTTCTTTCTTTTTGGTTTCTTCATATATGGCTTCACACACATTGCTTATACAGATTCTGTTGCAATTCTGGTTTGACTGATTCTGTTCTTGTGGAGCTAAAACATATTTAAGCTTTTCCAAGTTGTTCATGCAGTACAGGAAGGCGCATGTTCATACAGAGTAATTTTACCATTTCATTGGTCTAAAATATGGGGTTGAATGTTCTAATTTTAGCCTCCTTAATACGTATGTGTATGTGCAGTTTGAGGATAGTATAATTTTCTGGCTGAGAGATGCTTCAATGACTGTGCGGACAGCTTTATCCGCAAATCGCTTCAGAAGCAAGAGGAAACCTGTGTCATGAGATGCGCTGCAAAATACTTGAAGCACTCATTGCGCGTCAGCATGAGGTTTTCTGAGCTCAACAATAATCAGTAACTCAACAGCCAATACCATGTGATAATTACAACAGAAACTAAAGGGTTCAATTGTTTGCTACAACGATACAAGTGTTCTTTTGATAGAGTAAATTGGAATCATTAAAACATAATTCAGCCAATTTTCAATTGGGAAGAAAGCTTATTTTGAGTCTACAGTTTCTGCTTCAATGTTCTTTTGTAATAGTCGCTACAGAATTGCTATCTGACAATAAATGATTATTCTTTGTATTAACTATAACCAATCATTACCACAAGTAAATGAAATTTTACAAATGACAAATTACTCTTTTTTCATAAATAGGTAACATGTTGCATATACTCACATTTCTCATAACTGTTAATCTTCACTTGGGTGGAGATCCAAATCTTTCAAGTGAAAAATTAGCCTTCTTTCAACATTTAAATTTCATCTATAACACATTCAGATTCAGGGAAAAGAGAGAGAATCACTAGATAACAATCACATAAGCTTTAAGCATATTCAAAATTGCTGCTACTAGGGAAAGATCAAGCTGCCTTGAGAATCAATAACCAGCAATCAATTAAGTACATATCGAGATGAAAATGGTGCTTTCATACGAAAGATTGAAAAAAGCAATAATTTATACATTCATTACACACATCGTACGCAAACATTTGAACATTCACTCCTGATCTGTTTCTTTTTTTTTTTTTTTTTTTTTTTTTTTTAAAGGAAACTTGAGAGAAGTTCTCAAACATGCATAACATTCACTCCTGATCTGTTTCTTTTTTTTTTTTTTTTTTTTTTTTAAAGGAAACTTGAGAGAAGTTCTCAAACATGCATACGCAACCATGAAACCGAGTACTTCAGTTGGTGCAGTAATAGTTGCCTATAATACTGAACTGGATAGAATCACACCTTCTCTGGATCCCTGCAAAAACATCAAATTTAACAATAAGCTATCAAGTAATCCACTTCAAAAGCAGCAAGCAGTCTCATATAATAAAAGTCTAATTGCATTGAACCCAAGAAAGTAGGTTGAAGATATTTGCTAGGAATGTTTGAATCTGGGATGTTCATAGCCAGTTTAAGATGAATGAATCATATACTTGAAGTCGAATTTAGAGAACAATAAATTTTTAGGAATAGAAACTGACATGTTAACATTAAAAAAACAAAAAAAAAAAAAAAAAAAAAAAAAAAAAGAAGACTACCATAATAACAATTATGAGCATTTGAAGATTCAATAAAAGAAATAACCAAACTCAGGCTGTGCAATGGTTACCATTTGTCCATTTTCCAAACAGACTTACATAATCAATAAAAGAAATAGCCAAACTCAGGCTGTGACCATTTGTCCAGTTCCCAAACAGGCTCACAATAGACATTCAATTCAAGTATAAGCAGTCACTGATTTTGTCCCACTTATTGATGTCCACATGGTACAATTTTGTTTCATCGAGAAAACATAAGAAATAGAGCAAATAAATAACATAACCTAAGTCTCTTCATTTGAAGAGATAAAAAGGAATACATGGCACCAGAACACAAAGGTAATTTTAAGACCATCAGAGTATATTATACACAGGTAAAAAATTCAAACAGGGACCTAGATTGGTTACCTATACCACCAAGGGGTCACTCTTCATGATGGCGCTTCTTGCTCCTCTGCTCAGATCTCTTTGTACCCCTTCCAACCCGTGAGTCATCCGAGACACTCGCATCAGAATCAGATGGCGGTGCAGGCTTTCTGCTCTTCCTTCTGTGCCTTCTGCCAGAGTCATCAGATGCAGCAGAATCAGAATCAGAATCGTCAGAATATCTATGACTTCTCCTCCTCCTCTTCTCCTTCCTACTCTTCCTCTTGTAGCGCTGCCTCCGCTCTTCCTCTTCCTCAGAGGAGTCATCCCTCTTCCTCCTCTCCCTCTTCCTCCTCTTCTTTTTACCTTCATCCTCATCCTCTGAATCACTAGTCCCCCTCTTCTTGGTCCTCCTTTTCTTAGATCGTCCTCTTTTCTTTCTCTCTCCAGAATCAGAATCCGACGCATCTTCATCAGAATCATCCTTCTTCCTAGATAACCTCCCCTTACTAACACTCTTTTTCCCATATCTTTCAGCAATAATCCTCTCAATCTCTGAGTCCACCTCAGAATCCGAAGTGTCACTCTCATCCTCCTCTTCCTCACTTTCTTCCTTACTTACAACCCCTGCTTTTCCGTTTCCCTTTATCTTTTCCAACCCAGACAAAACTGCTGCCTGGATAGCATCTGTATCTTTCTCCTTATTATCATCTTTAACACTCAGAAAGTTTCTACACTGAAAAGCAAGATGCCCAACCCGGCCACATCTCTTGCAAGCACCACGAGCCTCATCAGCATTAGAACCAGTGATTCTAGCAAGAGCTAGAAGACCCTGGAAATTAACATATGAATTCTCAGGCTCAGGTTCAACATTAGAGGACTTTGGTTGGGTAGAAGTTTTCGAATCATCCTTATTGGGTGCATATGGATCATACCCAATTGCACTTTGCCAAATACCATGTGTCTGTAGGGCAGCACTACTATGCACCCTATTGTTCGCAGGCATGCGAACCCTTCCTGCTGTAGCCGGCATCTTGAGATTCAGCAATCAAACTGCAACTAAACAAACGAAAACCAAATTAGGGTTTTACCCCCCTCAATTTTCAATCAAAATTATAAAAAAATGAAACAAAAGATACAGATCGTTAAACTTTCAAATTAACCACTTGACTCTGATTCAGAAACAAACCCTAGATTCAAAACAAGTATGAATATAAGTAAATTAAAATCTACAAAATTTCAAAAAAAAAAAAGAGAGAAAAAAAAAAAGAGAGAGAAAAAGGATCTCAACTATTTAATCTAACTTTGATCCAGCAACATCGAACTTTAAAGAGAAGGAGAAAGAGTTTCTTTACCTGTTGATGCGGCAAATCTAAAAAATCAAGGAGCTAAAAGCGAAGCGAGAAGGAAAGGAAGAAAGGAAGCGAGGAGAGAAATATAGGAGAAGAGCAGTCTCCTACGATTATGAATTATATTTGCCTGATTGGTTAATATATTTTCAAAATTCAATTTCAAAAATCAAAAAAGAGAGTAGCCAGAACAGAAATTCGGTAGACAGTGAAATCCATACCTGGATCTGAATGGCTTTTAACTTAAGGCTGGCAAATAAACCACCGCTTTCCTCTTTTTGATTATCTTTTCATAACGACGCCGTGTCAAAGCTGTATTATCTTTTCCTTTCTCTTTTTCTTTTTTTATCTTTTTTTTTTATTTTTTGTAGTTATCAAGTAAAAGTACTCCCAAGAAAAATTTAACTGAGAAAACTTTCTTCTTTTCTCTAATAGAAAACTGAAACTATAAATGGCAAGGGATAGGAAAATTTATGAAAAATGACTTATCTAAATTTAAATCAAATTGAATTAAATAATTAATGTGATTTAAATTACATAATTAATGGAAATAATGGTTGGTTTGATCAAAGTTTTTATATAATTACATATATTGTTTCAATGAATCCCAATTTCATCGATTAAATACTTATTTTTCAATTTGTTCAATTTCTTCAAATCAATAAATCGGGTGGTAGATTTATTAGTTTTCTCACTTACGTGAGAATTGAGATGTCTCGAATTCGTATCCTCTCGACCACATGTGTTTTCACCAATTTTACGAGTTAAAGAAAATGCTACTTTTGTTATGTAGCCTGCAGTGTTATTTCGCTTCCATAAAAGTCTCCAATGAATTAAAAAAATTTATTCAATTTCTCCAAAAATTCACCTAATCCATAAAAACAACTTATAAATAGGTGATAGGGAAGCATAATCGGGTTACCTTGTCGATGGGAGCCGATGGAAATGCTTGAGGTGGCCGGAGGGGAGTCAAGGAGGCAGAATCGGGAATGATGAGAGAGAAGGTATTTTTTGCGATTTGGGTTCATTTCTTTTAGTTAGAGTTGATTTCTGGTTCGATTCAAGAAACATTTTAGTACTATTTTAATTCGTTTGCTCCAATTTGATTTGATTTAAATTTATTTTTTCATGAATTCTCTTCTTTTGGACTTTCTAGAATTTTCTTTTCCAATTAATTAATTAATTCTCACACAAAAATATTATTATTTGATAAATTGTTAATGAAATTCTCAAGTTGGCTTCGGCATTTCGATTCGAACTCAAATCTAATATGATTTCTATTTGGCTAAACACGGTTCAACAAAAATCAATATTCATGAAAAAATGTAAAATTTTGATTTAATTAATTAAATAAATTTTGAAAATAAAAATTGCGGGTATATAATAAATATATATAACTTTAGTGTTTATTCATTAAAATATTAAACAATAATACAAAGTTTAAAAGCAATTTTTATATAATATTATTTATTATATAGTATTATGTTATAGACAGAATTACCCTTACCTTATTATGTACATTTTATGTAATTATTAGGAAAAAGAAAAAGAAAAAATTTAAATCCGTCTATGCTTAGGAGGATTATAATTTATAATAATTACCTAAAACCTAGGTTTATTTGCATTAAGTAAATTCCAATTCCGAATAGGATACTGTAACGCTGAAACCTTGTGTATATATATAGTCTCTCCACTAAAGTAATAATAATAATAATAATAGTAATATCTCCTCTAATACTCAAATTCCGATGGACCCCATACTTATTGTCTTACCATGTATCTTTTTAGTTTTCTTTTTAACGATGTTATGTGCAAGAAGATTACAACAACAACAACTTAATCGAGGCGGAGGCAGCGGCGGCATGGAGCAACAACCACCGCAGCAATCGATTGTAGTTATATTTCCGAGTAATACAGCAATCCGAATTGAGGATCAATGTTCAATTTGCTTGGAGGAATATAAAGATGGAGACCAATGTAAAGTTCTTCCAATATGCAACCATTCATACCATAATTCTTGTATTAGTGAATGGTTTCTTATAGATAAACATTGCCCACTCTGTCGCGAGTCGGTTCGAGGCGGGTCGGTTGAAGATGCAGTACCTGCTACTGATAATTTGAATCAAGTATGATATAATTTCTTTTAAAATTGTTTTGGTGAATCCAAAGTCTATGTGCACTCTTTCTCCTCATACGTTGTCGTTCTGGAGCTATATACATTGACAATATCAACCTTTTTCAAATGCTTTTCCCTTTTGGAAAGTCTTGATTTGTTAATCAGACCTTTTTCAAGTTTAGCTTAATTTTTCTTTATTTTTACATCTACTGAAAATTTGTTTAACGTATTTGTGTTATATATTAGTACCGTCATATGGAGTAAATTAATAGCAATACTTGTCAATCAGTCCAATGGGCTTCTTCTTGGGTCGGCCCATAACAAGTCTGATCCTTCATGCAATGCTTAAGAAAAAGTAGGCCCATGATAAATCTCTTGCGAGTACCGTGAGCCTCATCAGCATTAGAACCAGTGATTCTAGCAAGAGCTGGAAGACTCTGGAAATTAATATATGAATTCAGGCTCAGGTTCAATTTTTTTAAAAAAGAAAAAATTGAATAAACCTCTAACTATTTAATAATTCGCATAAAATTAAAGGCGAATAAAATCGAACTTTGAGAGGAGAAGGAGAAAAAATTTCTTTACCGATTGATCCAGACAATCTTAAAATTTAACGAGCCAAGTATGAGAAGGTAACGAAGCAAAGAGAAAAACATAGGAGAAGAGTGGCCTTTTGTGATTATGAATTATCTTTAAGTGATTAGCTTGTATATTTTAATAACTCAATTTTAAAAATTAAAAATAAAGAGGCGAGAATAGAAAGTAGATGGATAATGGAATTTCGTACCCGTTTTTGGATTAATTTTCTATACCACTCTGTTGGACTTATTAGATTGATAAAAATCACTTATTTATTAAATTAATAAAAATCATTTGTCATCCTCACATAACTGACAAGAGAAAGCAGAATACAACTGATCGACTATTATTTTTAAATAATTGTAAATAACATGTTGATATATAAATATCTATACTATATATAAATATAAAAATAGAAAAACAATTACTATATTTTTGATATCGCTTTTAATGAAATTTAGAATATCTTACAGTAATTTTAGTCTTAATCAATTAGAAAATTACATTTTATTAGTTGATTGAATAAAATTTATTAAATTATTTTTAAATAAATATGTATAAATAATTTATTTTTTCATAAAAATATATAATAATGTCACATTTGAAAATTTTATATTTTATTTACTTTATTTGTTAAATACTTTTTATTATACCTTAAAATATTTTATTTATGAGATAAAAAAAGAAAGAAATATATATTTTTATATTTTTTTATGCTTATGTAAATTAATTGGATATATATTTTTAAAAATAAAATTTCAATATATATATATATATATATATATATATATATATTTTATTATAGATTGAATTTATAAGTAATCAAAGAAACTCAACAGAATTTAGAAAAGTATCTGAAAATTAATATTTCATTAAAAATAAATTAAAATTATTTAAAGAAAATTAATTTATTTTTAAAAATAATATCAATTTTTACTTAAAAATTAACTTTTCCTGTGAAGATAATCTAAACATTACATTTTAATTTTGCAATATTAATATTTCTTATTCCTAGAAAAATATTATGATATATTATATTTTTTACAAATCAATTCTCAAATTTTCAAATGTATGTATGTGTAAGTGTAAGAGAAGTGATTTTGACTCTTAAATCTAAGAACACAGTCCAATATTTTTATATACAATTTGATGGAGAGTTTTATTGATTTTTTTCTAATTTAAAATACAAAAAGAAATTGTAAAAAGTTTAATAATAATAATTTATATTGCAGTAAATAATCCTAGTCTACCTCAAGACATCTAAGTTTAAATATAATACAAAGACTAACATGAAAAGTTAAATTAAAAAAAAAAAAAAAAAAAAAAAAAAAAAAAAAAAGAAGAAGAAGAAGAAGAAGAAGAAGAAGAAGAAGAAGAAGAAGAAAGCATTCACTAAATTAGATCCTGAAATTAACAACCGATAAATACAACAAGAGCAAAAATCATAATAACAGTAACAATAATAATAGAATTAAATCGAAACCCTAGACCATCACCACTAACACAGATAATTTATGATAAATCATTATAAGATAAAAAGAAGATGTACATGTACAAATATGAAGCTACTAACCACTACAAGCATCTCTTTAACACCGCAAGTTAATCTCATCGACCCTCCCGCCACCGACCTCTCTTCCATCTTTTGCCCATCGAATGGATAATTACACGCCTCGTAACCTGCCACCACCCACCGCGTCTTTTTGGTTAGAATATCTGAAAATATCGTGACCAAGCAAATACTAAAATAAAAAAAAAATACAAGAACTTTTTAAAATTTCCTTAATTTAAACTTTTATCTCCAATAGGAATTTAAAAACTAATAATATTAATTTCAAAAAATCTTTAACATTTAAATTTATATTATTATAATTTTTAAAAAAACAAAAAAGTAATAACGTACTTGGATTGACGGTGGTGAGAACTCCGGAGCCGTTAAAATCACAATTATAATCGTGGCGACCAAAAGTCTGATAGTAAGCATTCATTGCGTACGATGCATGTGACCGTACCGTATTCGGGTCAAAGCAGGGACCACCTGCTTGTATGGCTCTGCAATCAACTCTATTGCTGCACACGTAGTCTATATTTTTCTGTAACGCCTCATCTCCAGCGTCCGATTTTGGCACGCACCACCTTCTGTCCAAACTTGAAGACGGTGCCGCGGCTGTTGTAGCAGCTGTGGGACCATGCGCCTGTTTATTCAAAAACTTGGACGGTTATGATTGCATTTTTTACAATAGAAATCTACAAAAGCAATTTTGCGTTGATCGATACGTCTTGTCGGGAATATCTTTTTAAGAAAATACGGAAGAGGCGGGAATTAATTTAAGGAAAAAAAAAGAAATAACACGTTTATGACGGAAATGCCCCTCAAGTTAATAATACCATAAAATGGTAAAGAGGAATAAATAGCGAACTCAGTGCTATCTAATTTAGTCGTTACACATTTGAACAATTGTCTCCCACTACGCAAAAGTTCTAAAATGCTGACAGTGTCAGAGCTCGGAATCCAAAACGTAGAGAACTGGGTAAAGGCAAACATGACATCAAAACACCATCAAAGATGAAACACTGAAACACTTCAAAAGATGGAAGGTCCAAATCATATAAATACTCGAGCTTAATATAGTCTCGTAGACACGGAATTATAACCCATGTCTCGTCAATTTACCGCGAGCAGTAGAGTACTCACTGCTCTCTATTATGTGAAAATTAGAGGTAGACACGGAATTAGAACCCGTGTCTCGTCAATTTACCGCGAGCAGTAGAGTACTCACCGCTCTCTATTATGTGAAAATTAGAGGTAACAGTAAATGCCAAAAATTTATTAAAAAAAAAATAGAAACGAGAAAATGACAAAAGTACCTGCCCATTCCGTAAAACGCCGACGTCGTAAACCGGAGAGAGATCCGGCTTGAACAACCCGAAATTTCGCTCCGAAATAGTCGGTTTCAGATTCTCATTGAACAAAGCGAAAAGATAAGTCTCGAACGTTCTATTTGGCATCAACGGCGTTCCTTTCCCAGAGTTCACATGCTTCACGAGGTTTGCGTTATACGACACTGCATTCTCCAAGCTTACACCGGGTTGATTCGGATCACCCACCGATGGCCAACCCGTTTCGGCCACCACAATGTCCACGTCCTCATATCCTAACTTTTTCATCGCCGAGAAGATTGCATCAAGCTGGGCGTCAAACATGTTTGTGTAATTCTTCCCCGTAGCCGCATCAAAAACGCCACCGTTTGGCTTAAACAACGCGTAGTTTAACGTCTCTGCTTTGAAACCAAAGAACGGATATGGATTAACCATAAAAGGAGACTTCGTCTGGCGATGAAATTCGAGAATCGGAGCGAAAATCCTCGTATCATAGCCTTTTCGAAACCGACCGGTACTTGGCGGCTCAGATGAGGATAATATACCTAAAGAGTGAGGAGTGGAGACTTGAATATTAGTGATGTTAGCGAGCTCAAGAGCAGATTTGAGAGCTTTCATGGCCGGTAAAGTGTGAGCTATTAGCGATTTATCGGAAGTGGCGAGGATCTCGTTGCCTACGGCTATGTATTTAATGATTGTTTTAGGGTGATATGGTAAAATGTTTGCAGCGATCCATGCTTTGGCAGCAGGAAGCTTGGCGAGGGAAGGGATATCTCCGTTTCCGACGGTGACGGTTACTGAAATTCCAGTGTTGGCGAAGGCACGGAGGATATCTGGGTTGGCGTCGAAGATCTTGATACGGTCTATGGTGGTTTTGGTTTTCAGGAAATTGGCAACTTGAGATGGCGTAGGAAGGTTGTCGGCAACGGTGCCATAGTTTACGCCGATGGAGTAAGCGGCGGTGGAGGAGCGGAGGAAGAGCTGGAAAGCAAGGAGAAGCAAAAGAAAGGGAATGGGTTTTGCCATTTTCTTTGTGATGAACTGGAAGAGCAGCCTGTGAAGTTGCGCAAAAGGCAGAGGGAGTTTGGTGGGGCTGAAGAAGACTAATGTGATGTGGGGCCTAGTCAATAGAAGTGGTGATCTTGTGGTTGTGTCAAACTGTGGAGTGGAAGTCTGCTATAGACAACGATATAAATCAAAAGAAGTAATTTCTTATTTTTGGGAATGTATTTAATTTACCAGAAAAAATAGAATGGTTATATTAATAATGTAAAGACAAAAAAAAAAATTTCAATCTTTCGACCTTTCAACCATTGCCAAATGTTAATTTCTCCAATCCAAAGAAAAAATAGAGAGAATGTGAAGGGAAATATCATAGTTAAATAAAATTACTTTAAACAAGTAGAATCTTTTTCCAAGGGAGTCGCTGAAAATGTCGGGTGGGATTACTAAAATTTGATAGTTTAGGATTAGAATAGGAGCGTTGTGAGACATAAGATTTTAATGATTTTAGAATGTTTTAAAAATTGTGCTCATGGCATATTAACTGTTTTGACTTGATTTTCTATTGATTGAAATTATTTATAAATAAATATAAAAATATAAATATTAAAACATAATAATCAATAATATAACAAAAAAATAATACTCCACTAAATAAAAAATGGTCATTTACGAGGTAAAAAATTTGACGTTAATTATGAGAAATGGATAGATTTTTGTTGTGATTTATCTTTTATTTATAAGTCATTAAATTATATTTATGGGAATAAATCAACATAGTATATTTGACTTTCAAAATAAACGTTCAACTACTGCAATGTTGGGCGCAAAATAGAAAAATGTTTGGCTAAAAATAAGTAAACACTTAAAAAAAGAAATAAAAGTCGTGATTCTCACAATTTATTGGTAAAAAACACCTCAAAAAACAAATCTTGTTTATTACTCATCTAACGGATTATGACATTAGATCCTAAGGATCTAGTAGGTAATATCATTTTTTTTTCCAATTGCAATAAGGTTATAGATTGGTGGAATTTATTAGCCACCAAATTTAAAATTACATTCTTTCCATTATAAATAAATATTTATTATATTTATTTATTTTAAGGAAAAAGGAACATTCAATAAAAACCTTAGCCATTTCTCTCTCTCTTGACTCTTTCTTTTTTACATTTTACTAGATTTTATTTCTAAACGATTGCCGATCATCTTCTTTGATTGGCAATGGTTTCTTTTCGTCCATTTCTATCATTTTTTTTATTTTATTTCGTTTTCTTTCTAATAATTTTTAAATTTATGATCGTTTGAAATAAAATTTGGATTTAGTCTCTCATATATCTAATAGTTGATAGATCTTGAGTATTTTCGATATCCTCTTACTAAGGTTATTAATTTCTCTCCTTTCATAGGATTGTTCCTCGTTATTGATGAGCTTCTATGTGAATCTTCTATTTCTTTGGCAGTTCAAAATATAAGATGGATTATTAGTTGTTTGTGGTTGGAGACTTCAGATCTTCAGATAAATTTCTTTTATCAATGGATCTTGCTAGTGCAACATGTTCCTCTATTAAAGTTTCGTGTATTAAATGCTTCTGTGTGTGTTAGTTGTAATGAGTTTCTGTAAAAATAATGTTTAGGAAAATATTGGAGAATGTTACTTTTGTCGTCCTATTTGAAAATGGATCAGCTTTTATCCGGAAGATTAATCTCTCCTATCAAGACTAAGAATATCTCTAAACATAAGATTTCAATTTTCTATATTTTTATTTCTTATTCCTATAGAAATATTATTCAACTTATATTCATTATTAATGAATCGTTAAATTCTTAAAAAATATATATTTATTTTAATATAATTTTAAATATAACGACTTAAATTGTCATTTTTATATAAGGTGAACTTTATAATAAAAAAAATCATTGAGTTATTGAAAGCTAATATCTATTATCTTACTATCATATTTTGCGAATTAATCTTAACAAGAATGCAACTAACTACATCCACTAATCCATTAAAAACTTCATGATTTTTATAATTCTATATTATTTTAAAAAATTTAAACGATTAATGCCCTAATTTAAAAAATTGTTTGCAATTACACCCTATCAGTTAATATATATATATATATATATATATATATATATATATATATATATATATATATATATATATATATATATATATATATATATATTATATTTTTTGATATGGCTAAATTAAAAGGTATTTCTATTTTTAATTCTGATAATAGAAAACCATATATTATTAATAATTTCTTTTTGAAATTTCAAAATCTAATTAGAAAATAAAAATTTAAAGTCAAGAACTCTCTTGCAAATCCATCATATTAAAGTCACTAATTTGGCATCAACAACTCCTCTGTTGTGATTACCACTGTTATTACAACAAAAATGGCAAATGATAACTTCTTTCTAATATTTCTAATCTATTTTATATTTTCAATGATTTTTAAGAAATTTCTAGTAATGGTTTTTAATTTTTTGTTCCCTATGAAAAATAGCTAAGAGCGAACTCTTGGTGCACTTCCTGGGAAAAATTCAATTACACTCCTGAATTTTGTTAAAAAGTTCCATCGAATACGTATATGATGGCCAAAATATGGTTTTTGAAATCGGAACTGGCCAGAATCGGAACCGTAACGGGGGTCGCGGTCCGGTTTTGGTTCTAAGTCTGTTTAAAACCGTGAATTGATCAGAATCAAAGGTTTTGACAACCAGTTAGAATTAGCGGTACCAATACATTTTTTTTTATTTGTTCAAAAATTTTTATAAAAAACTCCAAACCAACTCTCTCAACAACTATAAACAGCTATATAATGTTTAGTTTTAAGAGTATTTGTATAAGTTAGATTTTTTGATTTTAAATTTATGCGAACCACTTTAAAAACTGATCATAGAATCATTCGAAATCGTCAATTTTGAAACTACTAAAGAACCAGAATCGTAACCAGCCAGCTCCAAACTAAAACTGAAACGGTTAATTTTCGGTTCAATTCCAATTCCACGCTATCTAGAATCAAAAGAGTTGATTTTGAAATTAAAACAAGCGGTTTCGAAACGGCTACCGCCCCCAAGTGTGTATATGTATATATATATAGGAAAGAAGATTATGGGCTAAAAGAGGGTAAAACCCTCGTTTACTCATCAAATTGACGAAAAATCTTGTAATCAAGAAAATCAAACATAAAATCTCTCATTTCCTATATAATTGAAAAGATCAACCAACCATATTTTAATTTAAATTAATTAAATCCCCTCAACTCAAAATTCAAATTCAAACTTGAATTATACCGTTAGTTCTTGTAATAAAAGTGGTTTCTCCTTTTTTTTTCCAAACACCATTTCTGCAAACTCACGAAGAAAGGCAAATTTCCAAGTACATTTAAACAAACACTTAGGTTGTTTGAGACAGCGAAACTAGCACACTTAGCTAGATAAAAATATGAAAGGTACCTAAATTACATACTCCATTCTACTGTCAAGAAAGCTAAAAAGTTGTAACGTGAACAGAATTTATTAAAATTAATACGAATTTTGATTCTTATTTACTGTTAATCCAAATAATCTCACAATTAAATATTTTTATCTGAAAATATTTATATCTTAATTTGAAAATAGGTCAATCGATTTCGAATCAAATTATCGCGAAATCAAATTGTCATTCCTAATGTCACGTAACAAGTGAATTCCCAATCGACAATAATGATACTTATAATAGTGATTAACTAATAAATAAATAGAACCACTAATTAATATAATGGAGATAAAATTTACATTTTCTAAAAAGTTATTAATTTTATTTATTTAATCTATAAGTGAGATAATGGATCTGGTCTCAAGTTATATATATATATATACATATATATATATATATATATATATATATATATATATTTCACCTATTTGTAATGGCTCAACCGGATCAATCGGAAACTGCAAACAATGCAACAAAAAACCCCACACCAAGCCCTCCTTCTCATTCCAAAAATGGTGAAACTCCCGCCATTAAAAGCTTTCTGGCTCTTCAATTCCTCAATTCATCGAGGCATTAACCCTTCTCATCAATCAATTTCCTTCATTCTGCACCACCTCCTTAACTCCAACTTACTATCCCAAACTCAATCTCTCCTTCTCCAATTGCTCTGTAATCGAATCTCCTCTCCGTTCTTCACTATTTCATCTCTCCTCCACTATCTAACACAGCCCACCTCCAATTCAAACTCAACAATCAGTACGCTTCTTTACGAATCAATTATCATTGCTTATGTTCAATCTGACTCAACAGAGCAAGCTGTGTTTTATTTTAATCAAATGATTGATAATGGCCTTATCCCTAGACCAAATACTTTCAATACTCTTTTGAATTCTCTTGTTAAATCAAGTTGTTTTGAGAAATCTTTGTTATTTTTTGATGAAGCAAAGGAGAAGAAGGTTAAATTGGATGTCTATAGTTATGGGATATTGATAAAGGCTTGTTGCGGTTTTGGTGATCTGAATAGAGGTTTTGAGTTATTGACTCAATTAGAGGAGATGGGTTTTTCTCCAAATGTCGTTATATATACTACTCTAATTGATGGTTGTTGTAAAAATGGTGATATTGAAAGAGCAAAAGTGTTGTTTGATAAAATGGGAGAAATGGGTTTGGCTGCTAATCAGTATACTTACACTGTTTTGATTAATGGGTTTTTTAAAAAGGGACTGAAAAAAGATGGGTTTGAGTTATATGAGAAGATGCAGCTTGATGGGGTATCTCCTAATTTGTATACTTACAATAGTATTATCAGCGAGTATTGCAATGAAGGGGAAATATATAAAGCATATGAACTGTTCGATGAAATGTGTAATAGAGGTGTGACGCGTAATGCTGTTACTTACAATACTTTGATTCGTGGCTTGTGTAAAGAGATGAGGGTTTGGGAGGCTGAGAAATTCGTGGATCAAATGAAGAAAGCTTGCATTAGTCCAAATTTAGTTACATATAACACACTAATACATGGGTTTTGTAGTGTACAGAGGTTGGATAAGGCGTTAAGTTTTTTCAACCAATTGAAGTCAAATGGGTTATCTCCATCTTTGGTAACCTATAATGTTCTGATTGAAGGATATTCTGATGCTGGAAACTGGGTGGCTGTCACCAATTTAGCAAAGGAGATGGAGGAGAGAGGCATTTCTCCTTCCAAAGTGACATATACGATTTTAATAAAAGCGCATGTGCGGCTTGAAGACATGGAGAAAGCATTTCACTTCTTTTCCTCAATGGAGAAGGTTGGCTTGGTACCTGACGTGCATACCTATGGTGTTATATTACATGGGTTGTGCATGAAAGGTAAAATGAACGAAGCTTCAAAACTATTTAGATCAATGAGTGAAATGAAGTTGGAGCCTAATGATGTTATATACAATACAATGATTAATGGTTATTGTAAAGAAGGCAACTCCTTTAGGGCCTTGAGGTTTCTCCAAGAAATGGAGGATAAGGGATTGGTTCCAAATGTGGCTAGCTATAGTTCTAGCATTGGAGTTCTGTGCAAAGATGGTAAGTGGCAAGAAGCTGGTGTTTTGCTAAACAAGATGATAGAGTCGGGATTAAAACCATCAGTTTCCATTTATAACATAATCTCTGAAGCCAAATACGGTACAGTGTTGAGGACGTGACACTCTGGTTGGATGTAGAGTGGAAAACAAGAAATGGAGTCATACTATTAAAAAGGCTCTCTTTTGACTTCAGTTGACAGCTTAAAGCTGTAAATTTCTGATGTGCAGACATAGAGATTCTGTGGAAGAGTTAAATACTGCTTAATCACTTGAGCTTGCACTTCAGTTGGTATGGCATTGATGCATGCATAATTGGAGATCTTTCCTGTGCTGTTTTGGATCAAGCATTCCGCAAGGTGTTTTCACTGTCCTACATTGAATTTCATTAGATTAGATTCCATATTTGTTTTATGAAAATGATTGTTTTTATCTTTTGCTTAACACTCTTTGGTCCTTTTCTTGCAGGCCTTCAATCTTGAGAACTTATGAAGACTAGCTCAAGATTATTAATTAGATTCTCAATTAAAAATATTTTGGATTAAGTACTCCAGTTAATGTGGAATATTGCAAGTCTGGATTCCATGTCTGCAATTTTTTTAAGAAATTGCTGAAGTTATGGAAATTATTTGACAAATATCAAACTTCTATTCCCGTAAAAGTTATGAAAATTCATTGTAAATGTATTTCTTTTATGAGTTTTGGCATGCCATTGCACTCAAATTTACGGAAATTCGAGTTCTTGGTATATATATATATACACACACAAACACAATTTTAAGATGGGTGTGATTGCCATAACTTCGATTAAGATACATCATACTCATACATTCAACTTGAAATAGAAGGTAAAAACTCCATTGTCTCTCTGCCGTGACAGTTTCTGCTTCCGCTTGGTTTTTATATGAACTGAAGAGGCTGCAAGATTAATTGCATCCATCGGGAAATTCCTCACCACTGTAGAAGAAAAACTCTTCAATAAAACAGAACCCTCCGTATTGTATCTATCACATTAGTCCTTTTAACTGTTTATAATATTGTATCCATAAGGAAATTTTGTTTTTGCATTTCTTCATTAATTTTTTTTTATAATATTTCATTATTTTTTTATAATCTTTTATCTGCGAGGTGAGCCAATCTTTAAATCTTGCTTTTTTAACAAAAATATAAAAAAATGAATAATTAATTTGAGACATTGTAAGCTAGTAATATTATTTTAAAACAGAGGGAGTAAAACATAATGAAATAGTAAATAAAGTTATTATAAAAGCCTAGAAGGATCTATGTTGATGAATTCTCAATTTGTTTTTTTTTTCTTTTACAGAAGAAAACTATATTATTAATTTGCATTACTCAAAATTGATAATTAAACTTTCACTTGCTATTTTATTTGACTCAATATTATTTTTTAGATCAATTAAAATATAATCCCTCATCTAAAAAAATGAATTTCATAAAATTTTGTGCAATTAATTTATAAATTTAAATTTTTATATTTGGAATGAAAACAAAAAAGAATTTAATTCTATTAATTTAAATTCTATGGATGTAAATATAGCTAATCAAAATTTATGAAAAGAGGTGGAATTTTCAAATGAAATCCACAAATTTGAGCAACTCAAACTTTATGACAAAAATTTTTCATCCCATTAACCTTCTAAAATTATTATGCTAAGGATATTTTAAGAATAAAAAGAAATGAATTTTCAATTTTTAAATCAATTATAAATGAATTCCAATTTTTTAGTACATTTATATCAAATAAATTCTAAAGTTTGAGTTTAAGCTTAATTATTCTATTTTCAGCTATATATATTTTTATACTAGGCGGTCCTCCGTGCTTCGCACGGTTGTATAATAATTATATTTTTCATTTTAAATGTAAGATACATATGTCGAGTAATTATAGAAATCCATTTGTTAGGAAAAAAAGCGACTAAAATTATTATTAGATATCAAGTCTTCTAAGTAATTTAAAATGATATATATACTTGATTTTTATTTTTGTAGAGATTTATTTAATTGGAAGTATATAATTAAAAAACCTATTTAATAGTTAATTCATCATTGCATAAAATATATTTAAATACTTCAAAATTGTACACAATTAAATCCCTGAAAAAATAAACAAAATAAAACTAAGCTAAGCAAAATATAAAATCAAAAAACAAAACCAAATAAATGACTCAAATAAAGTAATAAAATACTAAAGTGTTCTTCTTTCAACTCGCAATAAACTGAAGAAATTAAAATAAAAAATTAAGTTAAACTTTCAACAATAAAAAGAAATTTAAAAATTAAAAAAAATAAATAAATAGCAACCAAGATGAGAATTTTGAACTTTTATATATGACAATATATAAATATTTGAATTTTCAATCAGCAAAAAAAAAAAAAAAAAGAAGAAATTTAAAAGCTAAAACTATTAATTTCACATTAACCCAATTCTTTGAATTTTAGATCAAAATAGAAAAATCATGTAGGCAGCCTTTTTCATCATAAATTCAGTAGCATTTTTCATGATGAATTCGATACAGTCATACAAACAAAAAATTTAATTTAAATATCTGAAATTTTATTGACTTGAAAATATTCAACTTATCATAAAAAAAAAAAAAAAACTAAATTTGTATCTTTATAATTTACTAAAAAACTGAAAATCATAATCAAACAAATCAAATGAGAAAAAAAGAAAAAAGAAGAAAAATACTATTCATCATCTTATCTTATTGTTTTTAAAATGTATGAAATTATTCTTGAACGTTGATAGATTACTTATCATGAAAAGAAAAATAAAATTTGTACCTAATAATTTACTCAAAAATTAAAAATCATTATCAGACAAATAAAAAATAATGTGTATTTTTAAAACACATGGTTTTTTTAACATTTTTGAAATTATTAAAATTTTAAACATACTATATTTGATTTGAAGTTTATACTACATAAAAATAAAAATTTTTATATTTATAAATTATAAAAATTTAAAGATTTAGACATTGTATTTTTTTTCTATCACATATTTGATTTTCACTGAAAAAACAAATAGCATATTTGATTTGAATTAAAAAAAAAAATCTTTATATATATATATATATATATAAATTATAAAAATCTAAAAAATATAATTGAAATGTTTAAATTTTTTATATTATAATACCTAAATGAATTTAAAAATCATAAAAATGGAAAGATAATTAATTATTGAAAAGTAAACAATGGGAGAGAAAAAGTAGATAAAAAAAAAGAAATGCTCAAAAAATTTACAAAAAAAAATAAATCACAATACTCAAATATTATAAGTTTAACTTTTTTAAAAAGTATCACATCAGCATATAAGAAAAACAATATTTCTTCTTGATATATATACGATGATATAATGATATGTTAAATTTTCTACATTTCATGATATGTTAACTTTTCTACTTTTAAAATGTGTTTAAAATAATTAGAAATATGAAAAATTTAAAAAAAAAAAAGAAATTCAATGTGCCACTCAAGATAGAGGAAAGAATGAGAATTCAATTTTATTATTTTATTATTTTTAATATTTGATTTATTTTTAGTATATAAGTATTTTATCATTTTTAACTCAATAAAATAGCGATGTTAATCTGCATGGAGAAAAAACATAATCCATTATAAATATAAAGGACTCAGATCCCTTTTCATGACGTGAAGTGATAAATATAATCTATTTGAGATTTTTAAAGCGAATATGTTAGATTAATTCATTAAAGTTGATTTTAAATCCATACGGCTTTGTTGAGCTTGAGCATTTTAAGAAAAGGAAACTAAGAGAGACATTGTAAGAGAACCTAGAACTAGAACGATCTACAAAAAAAAAAAAAAATTCTTTCCAATGGCTAGGATCTTTCCAAGTCAGGCTGTTCACACATAAAATCACATGCTATAAAAAGTCAAAAAGTCAAACATTACAGAGCTTTGTCGGACACTTTGACGGTGAAGCCCCTCTCCTCCATGTCAAACGCAATTGCCTCGGGTCAAGATCCGGATCCGGTCTCATTCCGAACTGACCCTCACGGTTCTGGCCACCCTGACCTCGATACAATCACTGATCCTCTTCTTCAAAACGGCTCCTATATCGACCCTAGTAACAACCTCCCTACCAGCGGACAGACCACAATCAAACCAAATAAAGATAATCAACAAGCGGCTCCGCAGTCTTCTAGCTCAGCGAATGGCGTGGAGGCCGAGACACCGGTTAAATCTCGGAGGAAAGTACCAGTTACGATGGCGCCAGGGTCTGCTGAATCGGCGAGTTGGTTGCCGCCGGGATGGTTGGTTGAAGATCGGGTTAGGACCTCAGGTGCAACAGCTGGCACGGTAGATAAGGTCCATTTCTTTTTTCTTTTTTTCCTTTACTTATAAATTCTTTTTAATAATTATTATTTGTTTTTATGAGAACAAATCAACGCATGAATTAAATGTTGCAGTTCATTTAAATTTAATTCTGCACTTTCTATATCTGAAATTAACGTTGTTTTTAGGTTTAGTCCTTGGGAGAATTTCCAGCTTTGAGCCGCATTTAAATCTGTGTAGTTGAGGCCTGGGATTGGATTTTTGAAAGATGTAAGGCATGGAATAGGCTAGTTAGATGATTTTATGGTGGGAAAAGAACTCGAAAGAGTTTGTTTTTGTTCACTTAGCAAAGGGGAAATAATATTTTTGTTAGGTAACCCAAAAACACAACCTACAGGACGAGCTAGTGAGAGGTCAGTCTAGGTGGTTCCTTCATTGTAGGTTATAGATGTTTTTCTCATGGGTTCAAGAAGAGTGCAGTTAGATAGAGACAGAAGTTATATTCAATTTTGATTATAGTTTGTCCTTGTATCTTAGCTTAAAACTGAAATTAGTTTCCCTTTCTATTGGGTAGTTTTTGGTAAGTTTCTCCTTGTTCTCAGTTGCGGTAAAAGTTGGGTTATGAATAAATGAGGGCAAGGATAATTTCCTTCAGGTTTGAGTTCCTTAAGCTCAAGACATCGAAGAGTTCTCTCTAATGAGCTTTTAAATTCAAGTCAATTATCAAATAACTAGATCCCTAACTCGGAACCATTACTATATTCTTCTTCAGCGCATTGTTGATTGGGCAATATTTTATTTTGATTTTGCATGGTTTCATTTTTACTTCCTCTTGAAAATGCAAACTTATAGTTTGGATAAAGAGTAGCTCAGGAATTTTATGGAATTTATTCTTTTAGATTTGTCTGTCAGAAAATGGGGATAATCATTTTGTCGGAGAACAATTGTCGCATATATAATTGGGTTTATGGTTGTCTTTTTTCAAATTGTTGCTCTAGATATGTAGGACCATGTTATTTGTTCCTAATCCGTTATCTTTTGAATTGTAGAAGAATGTGGAAAATTATTGTTGCATATATATATATATATATATACACACATATACAGGATACTATAAACCTATTAGGAATCTAACTCCTAACAGAACTCTATTTACAACTAGTCCTTAACACTCTCCCTCAAGTTGGAGCATAGATGTTAATCATGCCCAACTTGTTACAAAGATAGTTAACCCGAGGTCCATTTAGAGCTTTTGTAAAGAACCGAGGTCCATTTAGAGCTTTTGTAAAGATATCTCCTAACTGTTCACTTGTTTTAATATGCCCTGTAGAGATAACACCTGTTGTATCTTCTCACGAATGAAATGACAATCAATCTCGATATGTTTTGTTCGTTCATGGAATACTGGATTTGATGCAATGTGAAGAGCAGCTTGATTATCACACCATAACTTTGCAGGCAAGGGCGACTTGAAGCCAATTTCCTCTAACAATTGACGAATCCAAATTGTCTCACAAGTAGATTGCACCATAGCTCGATATTCTGATTCAGCACTCGATCGTGAGACTACATTTTGTTTCTTGCTCCTCCACGATATCAAGTTTCCACCCACAAAGACACAATATCCTGAAGTTGATCTTCTATCAACCTTCGAACCTGCCCAATCCGCATCCGAAAAACACTCAATGTCCAAATGCCCATGATTACTGTAAAGGAGGCCACGACTTGGATTACCTTTCAAGTAGCACAAAATTTGTCCTAAAGCTTCCCAATGAATAACAGTAGGAGAAGATATAAACTGGTTTAAGACGCTTACAGATTAAGCAATATCTGGACGTGTTACCGTAAGATAATTCAGTTTGCCCACCAATCTTTTATATATCTCAGGATCATCAAATAGCTTACCACCAATTGGAAGTTGCAAATTAGGAGTCATTGGAGTACTGCATGGCTTGACACCCAACTTTCTAGTTTCCTTTAGTAAGTCAAGGACATACTTTCTTTGAGATAAAAAGATGCCTCTCTTACACCTAAATACTTCTATACCCAACAAATACTTCAACAATCCTAAGTCTTTTGTCTAGAACTGAGTCTGGAGGAATGACTTGAGTGATTTAATGCCTGCAAAATCACTCCCTGTAATAACAATGTCATCAACATAAACCACATGTAGAATCAAACCAGTGTTAGTACTTCTGAAAAATACAGAATGATCAGAAGTACTCTTCTGCATGCCAAATTGGTGAACCACATTGCAAAATCTACCAAACCAAGCTCGAGGACTCTGTTTTAGGCCATAAAGAGATTTTCGAAGTTTACACACTTTACCCAACTCCCCCTGAGCAACAAAACCTGGTGGTTGCTCCATGTAAACTTCCTCCTGAAGATTCCCATGAAGAAATGCATTTTTAACATCCAGCTGACGTAAAGGCCAGTCAAAGGTAGTTGCTAAAGAAATAAACAAATGAACAGAAGACAATTTGGCCACAGGAGAAAAAGTATCAGAGTAATGAAGGCCATAAATCTGAGAATAGCCCTTAGCAACTAATCGAGCCTTGAGACAGGCAACAGATCCATCAGGATTTATTTTAACTGTGAAAATCCATTTACAACCAATAACTTTCTTACCTGCTGGGAGAGGCACAAGATCCCAAGTACCATTAGTATCTAAGGCAGCCATTTCCTCTTTCATTGCTGCACACCAACCAGGATGGAACAAAGCTTGGACAACAGTTTTAGGGATAGAGACAGAGTCTAGGTTACTTACAAAACAACGAGATAAAGGAGAAAGATGATCATAACTAATAAAAGAAGAAATAGGATAGGTACACGTGCGTTTACCTTTTCGAAGAGCAATGGGAAGGTCAAGGTCTGACGGAGCAGTGGATGGCACAGGCTCAGGTTGAGTGGAGGGAACCGGATCTTCTGTTGAAGCGGTAGAGAGGGGAAGTGAGTTAAGAGTTCCTGGTCTCTTGGAATAAACCTTTTCAAAACGAGGGCGGACAGATGTTGGTGCAGGAGGGGGAATAGGAGGAGCAGACGCTGTAGCAGGAGCAAGTGCAAGTTCAGGAACAGGAACAAGAGCAGGAGCAGGACAGCTAGGAAATTGATGGATAGCGTAGACTAAAAACTCATCATCCTCCCCCACTCTTATATATAGGAGAAGGAAAAAATAGAGTATTCTTAAAAAATTTGACATCGACAGAAATAAGATAACGGTTAAGATCGGGAGAGAAACAATGATATCCCTTTTGATGCCGAGAATACCCAAGGAAAATACAACGAAGGGATTTTGGATCTAATTTGGAAACTTGTGGACGAACATCACGAACAAAACAAGTACAACCAAAAATACGAGGTTCAATAGAGAATAAAAGTTTAGAAGGGAACAGGACACTATAAGGAATTGCACCATTAAGCACAGAAGAAGGCATGCGATTAATCAAAAAACATGCAGTAGAGACAGCATCTGCCCAATAATGTTTAGGGACCTTCATTTGAAATAGGAGTGCCCTAGCAACTTAAAGAAGATGTCGATTTTTTCTTTCTGCAACCCCATCTTGAGAAGGAGTATCAACACAAGATGTTTGATGAAGAATACCATTCTGTGACATATAAGATTGGAAGGAACTAGATAGATATTCTTTACCATTGTCACTTTGCAATGTGCGAACAGAGGTATTAAATTGATTTTTAATCTCAGCACAAAAGGAACAGAAAATAGAGAATATCTCAGAATGATTTTTCATTAAAAATAACCAAGTAACACGAGAATAATCATCCACAAAAGTTACGAAATATCGAAAGCCTGTTTTAGAAATAACAGGACATGGACCCCAAACATCAGAATGAACTAACTCAAAAGGGGATGAAGCCCGTTTATTGACTCGAGGAACTAAAGGTAAACGATGATGTTTGGCAAATTGACAAGATTCACATTCTAAAATCGGTAAAGACTGAAACTTTGGACATAACTTCTTTAAAGTAGTCAATGAAGGATGACCTAAACGACAATGAACCTCAAGAGGAGAGAGAGCACCAACACAAGCCAGAGATGACGAAACTTGTTCATCCAGAAGATAAAGGCCATCAGACTCACGTCCTCTACCAATAATCCGCTTCGTCAAAAGATCCTGAAACACACAATAGGTAGGATAAAATTTAATACAACAATTCAATAGAGGAGTAATTTTGCTAACAGATAATAGATTGAACGAAAAACGAGGCAAACAAAAAACAGAAGACAATAGAAGAGATGGGATGGGATTGGCGGTGCCAATACACTTGACAGAAGATGTGGACCCATCAGCTAGAGTAACATGACGATTAAATTGTTCAGGTTCTTTAACTAAGGATAAGAGACTAGGGTTACCTGTCATATGATCTGTGCAACCAAAATCAATGACCCACTTTGATGAGGTACACATAAGACATGTAGTAGGAGTACCTGAATTGGCAGCAGTAGCAATTGAGGAATCAGTAGACTTAGAAGAACGGTATCTAGAGAGCTCAGCATAATCCGCAGCAGAAATTGTTACAGTGTTCTCAGAAGAAGTAACTGCAGAATCTTGAGTGGCCATATTTGTCCTTGGGGGCTTATTTAGCAGTTTCTTACAATACCGTTTAGTGTGACTAGGTTCATAGCAATAACGGCAGATAAGAATGCTTGCTTCCTGATTAATTGGTCCATTCCTACGGTTATGTCCTCCTCTTCCTCTGTTTCGTGGCTGTCTAACTATTTGATTATGACTCACAAGGGCACTATTATCATAAGGGAAAGGGGTATGAGAACCTTCAGTACGTAGTAATCTAGCAAAAGTCTCCTGAAGAGAGGTAACGTCACTGCCTGAAAGAACCTGTGATGCAAGACCTGCAAGAAAACTCATTACAGCCAATTGTTTTTGCTGAGTCTATTGAACCTTAATATCGGGGCTGAATGGCAATAAAACATTAAGTTCCTCGTAAATCTTCTTAAATTCCATGAAATAAGCTGTGAGGGGCTTATCTTGCTGGTCGGCTCGATAAAATCCTTTGCAGACCTCATACATACGGGATAGATTACCTTTTCCCGAGTACAAAAATTCAAGATAATCCATCAGTTCCTTAACAAACTCACAATGATTAATTAAACCAATTACCTCACTGTCAATCGAATTCCGAAGCTGTAAAAATAATCGAGCATCCTCTCTAAGCCAAATTTGCCTAGCAGCTCCTTGAGGTGGATCATTGGTCAAGTGGTCATCCTTATCCAAACTACGAACATATATACGAACTGTTTTACTCCATGCCAGAAAATTGGAGCGAGTAAGTTTGTGTTCCGTTATTTTATTCAGTAATGGCACCACATCAGTGATGACAGTTTTCGAGTCGGAAGTCCCCGGTGGAGTAGTCGTCATGATTTGTGATGAAACGCTCAAAAACAAATGTAGCACAGCAAAGACAAACTACGATTCTTGGTAACTTGATAGCAGAATAGCAAATAGGCAGCAGCACAATATAAATTCACAAATTCAAACTGTACCCGGCAAGGCGACAGCAAAGGTGCAACACAAAAAACACCACAAAAGTCAAAGAGAGCCGACGCAACACACTGGGTTGCACTGTACTGGCAGAATCGATGCCGGAAACTGAGAGCTGGTGACTCGAGATGGCCGGACGCGCCCTCACGCGCTGGCGCGTGAAGAATGTCAGAAACTTTGAGTGGTGCGTGACGCCCACTCGCGAGGTTTCCGGTGACCGGATTTGGAGGGAGAGTCGATCGGCGGTCTGTCCTTCGTCCTTGGGTGGCGGTGAGACAAAAACACCAGCCTATGTGGGTGACCTAGATTGGAAGTCACCAAAAAATGCCCTCTGCCTATAGTTTCAACGCAAAAAAGAGCAAAGAAAAAAAAAATAACGAGCCCAGGGGTTCTGATACCATGTAGAAGAATGTGGAAAGTTATTGTTGTATATTTTTCATCAATAGGGTCACATATATATACATATACAGGATACTATAAACCTGTTAAGAATCTAACTTCTAACAGAACTCTAATTACAACTAGTCCTTAACATGAATCAATAAATATAATGGTTGGAGTTGTTGAGTAACAAATATCTATTTTGTACTATTTGTCATTTTGTGAGATGCAGAGTATAAAATGTCCAGCTTGCTTCTGGTCTCAATTGCAATATAATAAAACAGATTGTAGTCAGTTTGTTCAAGATTCTGAAAAGGTTGATGAACTGGAAGTTGAACTAAACTAAAATGCAATATATGCATGTCGTGTATGTATTTATATAATTGAAATGCTATATATATATATATATATATATAACAGTTTTGATGATGTTGGTTTGTTTGCTTTATTAAAAGGAATTCAGTGTTTATTGTATTACAATAAACTGAAATTCTGAGATATAAAAGAAAATTAATAAACCAACCAAATATTATAAATTCTGAGATTTTAAAGAAAACAAATAAACCAACCGAGTCATAATTAATTGGTTAATGTCATGCTATTTGGTTTAGTTCAATTTGATATTCTTTGTTACTTTGATTTGAATCCCTTAAACTGGACCAAGTGGAATGCTGTATCCTCTTGCTGCACACAACTTGAGGTTCAAACAACTCGTAATTAAGGCTGTCTAGTTTAATTCGTATGGCCACAGGCACTATGTGTTACAAGGATTCATACAAATCTGAGATTTCTCTAGGGATCACACTTAACGTTTATGAACAAAGAAGTCAACATTGATAGAACTTGTGTAGTTATGCAAGGCCTTATTTTTGCCCGGACAATCTATGTAGTATCTAATTGAAATGGGCAAGTCCAAAATAGAGTGTGCAGTTCTAATTTTATAATGCTTTACATGCATAAAATTTTTATTTTTCCATTATTTCCTTTTATCTTTATTTATTTATTTATTTTTATGAATATATGATAATGGTTACTCATTCTTCATTATTTGTAACTATAACCAATTAGTGTCAAATTTATGTTTGATATTTATGCTGAAGCTTTGCCTAAGATACGTATCTTTTTACAATGTATATAGAGGTGTGTGCAATATGTTTGTAAAATAGCTGGTAGAACCTAGAGACATCACCTAATCCTCCATAGGAACTTAATGAACATAAAAAGTTAAAACACTGAGTAGATTTGAGGAGATTGTCTTTCTTCTTCTAGGACGCCGTTATTAATTCTAGATGTATGTGATTGTAATAGTGAAAGATTTGGAAACCTCTTCTCCCTCAATATATTGATGGCAGTTATGTGCAGCTATGCATTTTCAATTGATAACAAGGCATACTTTGAAAATGACAATGTTATTACAAGCTTTCTCCTCCATTTTGGTAATCTTATATCTACTTGTTTGTTATCTTTCTATAATAACATTAATTTGCTATTATCTCTTAGCAACCCATAATTGCAAAAGCTCGTTAATGTAGCTAGTATCCAACTTTCCAAGTAAAATATTCAACTAAATTTCAGTGTCAAACTAATTATGTTTGTGCTGTGCTGTACTAAACCAAGCTTTATACGAGTTGTTGGTTCTAAACGATTTTTTCTTCACGGGATTGTATCATTTTTGCTTTCCTCTTTTTTCGCTGCTATTACTAGTATGATGGAGCATCCATGCATTCAGTCTTCATTAACTTGCTTTTTATTGGATTATTAAATCTATTAAAGGGACGGATTCATGTTTCAGAATTAAGGAGCTTATGGTATAGGTATTATTTCTAATGATGGTAGACAGTTTAGTTCCTCTCAACGGTATCTCTTTATTTGAAGGCTTCCGGAACTGTTTTCTTGAACAGGGCCCAGTGGTGGATATGCAGCATGAGGGTTTAATGACAATATATCTTTTCCTCCATCTTTTAGTGGATGCCTGATTCTGCATTTCAAGTAAGAACTACATCGTCAGTCAAGAAAACACTCAGATCTCATGATCAGCCTTCTAAACTGCTGAAACCTTTCAAAGTTACTATCAGCCAATATTAGATACTTGTTTTGGAATTCTTAGTAGGCTTGATACTAGTGTACTTTTAACAGAGAGTCGTTACTTGTGAGAAGGATAATAAGGTCTCTATACAAATTTCTGGTTTGAAGACTAGTTATATAGAGCTGTAAAAGAAAATCTGGAACAGTTCAACCAAAGTTACCTAACAGTTAGGAATAAGCACATGACGTAAATAAAAATTTCCAGAAGTTAGTTGCTCCACACAGTTAGGAATAGGCACATGATCTAACTAGTATTTTCTAGAAGTCGGTTGCTCCATTCATTCTGCTGGATGCTTGTTATGATTTAATATACACTTAACCATTCTGCAGTGCATCTACGTTGGGGCTGAAAAACGTTGGGTGACATAAAGTGTGGAGATCGGTTCACTCTGGAAGGATTCTTTTTCTAGACCCAGCTATAATAAGTTACTGTTGTCAAATGTTTGTATGCTATAATTCTCAAAGGGTTTTGGCATGCCAGCTAGTAGGAGTATCTTTCATTCTGTGGATTCACTATCCACTTGTTTTTTGAAGCTCAGGCATGGTTGAAACAAGAAAAAAACTTCAGAATAGCATTGTCTATCAATTTGTCAAAGTTATAGGAAGATAGGCCTAAGTTGATGGTTTCAGTAAACTTTCTACTAAGGCATTCAGCCAATATCCATCCAAATTTGATTGAGTGATGATGAAGATGGTATGGATATTGCTGCAATGATGCCTCAGTGTTAAGAAACTGGACTTAAAGCGTTGTGATGTGATTATAGGACATTTGAGTGAGTGCTGTTTTCCACATGGATGTGAGATTATTTTGTTGTGATCTCTGACTATAGCTGAAATAATATTCTTTGTACATATCTCGGATAGATACTCTTATTGCATGGCTAAATAGGCTGATATTGAAACTTCATCGACTTGGATGTGAAAAATTTTTGATATAGCAGCTACTTGGTTTGTGGTTCGTTTGTGGTTCCATTCTTCAATAGGATTTCAAATTATAGTTTTTTTAAACAATTTATTTATTTACCCACTGTTTGGTCAAGGAGTTACAAACCCTTATCCTAGTAAATAAAAAGGAAGTGATGGTTGCTTTGTTTGTCAGAAAAAATGGCCTTTCCTTTTTATAGTATAATTGAAAATTGAGTAACACTTTCTATTTTTGTGCAGTATTACATTGAGCCTACGACAGGTCGCAAATTCAGGTCCAAGAGAGAGGTTCAGTATTATCTGGAAACTGGAACTCTGAAGAAGAGAAAGAAAGGAGCTGAGAGTTCTGAAGCTGATGTTAATGTGAGAAATAGAAAACTATTTGCAATTAGTCCCTCTACTTTTGCTTCAATTCTTTTTCCCTAAACATTAGCTTAAATTACTTGTGCAGCCACCAGAGAATTCCGGGAGTCAAAACAACAAGAAGGCTGCCAAGAATGCAAAAGGTTCTATAATGAAATTTGATTATTTGAATGTACCTGATAAGATCGAATGGGCTCTTACGGTTGCTAATGAAGATGCATGGACCCCCTTCACTGGAGGGTCTAAGGTGCCTGAATATGAGAGGCAGAGTTGGGAATTTGAGATGATGCATTTCCATCGCTAACTGCAACGATTTTAACACAATGTTTTGAAGGCTTTCAGAATGCAGCCGAGAGAATCATCAAATAGTAGTCTCACTCTCGTAAAGGCCAATGACAGGTCTCTTTTTGCTCATTTTATATATATATATATATATATATATATATATTTCTCTTATTCACTTGTGCTAGATCCGCCACTCACAAAATTGATTTTGTATACTAATTGAAATTGACTGAATACTGTTGTAGCATTTCTTTTTTCACTGAAATTTTTGGTATAGGGCTGTTCTTGTTCCATCTGGCTTTCAGTCATAGTTTCCTTTATTCAGGTGTTGTAAGATTTTGTTAAAGCTTCCTTCCCGCATTTGTATTTCAACTCAAGAGCCTTATTTTTATGTTACCATCTCAGGAATACGCAATTGACATTACTTGAAAGAAAATGTAGACAACAGGACTTTATAGTATACTATTTTGCTTTATTTGTGTTTTCTGAACTTGAAATGCATATGAAATTATGCAATAGGAACACTTAAAGGGACATATAAATGTGTTCTGTTTTGTTATTGCTTTTTGAAGGTTTAGATTGTGATTTGATAAATATGCTATAGATCTAGGGTTTTTATTCTATGGATGAATAGATAACATGAAAAATATTTCCTTCTCATTTCAATTCCTTCTTTTCCTTTGGAGAAAGAAGAGCTCAGCTCAACAGTTGACAACCTTGTTGCAACCAAGCTACCAATTAAATAAAAAGGCAGGTGAATATAATAATTTTCTTTTCTTTTCTTTTCTTTTCTTTTCAAATCTTTTAATATTTAATTTCATAGGGTGAAAAGAATTACTATTAAAAGTGTAATTATAGCAAGTGAATAAATATATTATGTGAATAAATGTTTTTGATCAACCCATTATGAAGCCTAACATTTTGTGATTTTTGAATTAACCAGTAACTAGGACAAAATATCTTCTATTAGGATCAAAATGGATTTATGTACCTGTTTCTAGTTACCCATTGTTTTCTTTCTTTCTTTCTTTTCATTTTCTTTTTCACATGTGTTTATCTGGAGATAATTCAGATGGGTACGTAATCTACTTCTATGGATTCAATTGTTATTGCTGGTTGTTTTCAATGAGTAATGTTTTTGGATCTGAGGGAGCAAAGGAAAATCACGAATTTAACAACCAATTGAAACTTTTCAGCTATTTCGTTTGCATAACAAACTTTTCTTACCAAACAAAATACATGGCCCATGTATTTCTTAAATTAAATATTCTATCCGCTTTTTTTAAAAAATTAATTTTGCTCTCGTTAAAGTCGCAACCTCACAATTTCCCCATAACTATTATAGTATCAAAACACTATATTGAGAGTTTAAAACTCAATTAGCACCAAATTTCACGAACGCTTTAACTTGTACAATTTTTTATTGAACACTCTAATTTTTAAATTTATATTAATTAAATAATTAAAAAATATGAAAATTATTATTTTAAAAATTGTGTTGACAACACATCAAATCAATATCTTATAGACTAAAATACCAAAAAGTAATTGATTTTAGTATGAAAATGTGTATAATATTATTTAAATTTATAATTTTAAAGCTATAAAAGGTCGTAAAATTAAGGATGCTATAAGGATGAATTTTTTCTAGTTATAATTTTTCTTGGGACAAGGTAAGTGAGTTGGATGTGAAAAAGGAATCTATATAAAAAAAAATAATGCAAATAACTTATTATAAAAAAATGAAAATTATTTTTGAAAAATCAGAACTATATACCTTTTGTAAAATTTATATTTATTTTTAACATAATATATTATATTATTTAGCTTCAAGCTAGTAAGATAGGTTGAATATAGTCTTAATTGAATATTTTGAACATTTTAGATAGAAGGACTTTTGTTAATGGAAGTCATTAAAAAATATATTCATTCCGTTTGACCACAAGTGACTCTAAAAATATTTGCACATCAAAATTTAAAATATAAATAATTATAACTAATTAAATTGCCTTCTTAATAATTCTTTAAATTAAAGGACTTAATTTCTTTCTTCTTCAAAAAAGGGACTTAATTTCTTAATTAAAATAAATTTTGGACAATAATATAATAATTTATCCTTAAAAAAAAAAAAAAGAAAACTAAGGGGTATCACCGTCATAACGCTAAATGTGGAAAGCAGCTACCTTGATCAGTGGGCAAAGTCTCACTATAAAGAACAGTAACAGACTGAAAACAATCAAATCTGGTTTCTATCGATTAAAAATTAAAAATCTAATCTCGTTTCTATCACCGAAACTAAGAAACTATGGGCAGAAAGTTCTTCGTCGGCGGCAACTGGAAATGCGTACGTCTCCGATTTTGTTACTCTGTTTCACTGTCTGTAGCTCTTACTACTTCGTCGTTGCTTGTGGTTTTTTTTTTTTTTCTCTGAATTCTTTTTTTTTTAGAGAATTTGTGCCGTGGAACTTTAAGGATCTCTGATTCCGATCGCTATATTGTGTGATTTGAATAATCTTGTTGCGTTCATCTGCTTTGATTTTTGTGGTATATTTAGATCTGATTGGTTCAAATCGAACATTTAACAGTATTGGATTTGGCTATGAAATTGAAGCAACTTGTTTGCTAATACATTTAGTAATGGGTTTACTTATTTGTTTGTTTGTTTTGGTGTTTCAGAATGGAACAACTGAGGAGGTGAAGAAGATCGTCACAACCTTGAACGAAGCTGAGGTCCCTTCTGAGGATGTTGTGGGTAAGTTTCTTCTAAACTTAAAAAAGTGGAATTAGAATAATCAAACAGGTCCTGTATGTGTCTTTTTTCTGTTGCATTTCTGTTGGGAAATGAAATTTCTAATTCAACTTCAATTCTGTTCAACATATGCATAGTTAATGTTTTATCCTAGTTAGTTAGAAACTACAGCTCTGTCTTCGTAGCTATCATCAATAAGAAAGCTCTTAGGCTTGTAATGCAGAAACTTGTTCAGAAATATTTCAATGAAAAGAAGATAGGAGTTTGTTGCTTGACATTTGACCAAATAGGGCACTTGGGAAACAAAAACTATACACCCCCACTCGAGGTTTGTAATAAGCAAGATATATGCATTGTTCTGCTAAAAATGGTGTAATGAACTCATAATCCATTAGATACCTTGTGTGAATGTCAACTAAGTCATTTAGATTTGGATTCGGTTATTAGATATTGGTTACTCTCTAGCACATGCAATTCTTTGGGGTAAGTCAGAAAGACTATTAGCAATTTGGAAACCTTATCCTGTGTCAAAGTAACTATCTTCATTTCTTATGCATGTGAAGAGTGATACTGGATCTTACATAAGATGTGAAGTTCTAAACGAAAAGCAATCTGTAGAAAAATGTAGTGCATATAACTTGTGATATGGTATCTATGGGACATCTGTCTAGGGCCATGGGCTTTCATTTCCTTAAGTTCTTTTATATAGATGCAGAACAGTGAGAGATAATGCACCTCCTTTATGTTATAGTCGTCAAGTTGCTTGTGTCGGCTATTCAATATTCTTGCCCCTCTGTTTCTCTATGATTGTGTTTTGTCGTTTCACACAATTTGATTTCGGGTTTTTGATTCTGTTGTTGCTTTTCTGGTCTTTCAGAGGTTGTTGTGAGCCCTCCCTTTGTATTTCTTCCTTTTGTGAAAAGTCTGTTGAGACCTGACTTCCAGGTAGCAGCACAAAACTGCTGGGTTCGCAAAGGTGGTGCTTTCACCGGAGAGGTTAGGTATGTTTTACGACATCTGCTCCAATGCATCATCACTTTTTTTTTTTCTTTTCTCTGCGTGCTTGTGTTTGAGTTTTTCTTGCATACACTTGCTAGGCTAATGTTTTCTTTACAATATTATTAGTTTGAAATGCTGTTCACTCAAGTGAGTTATTGTATTTTGTATGGTTGAAATGATTTATCTGGCATGTCAGTAAATGAGGTAGCTTACATATTCTAATCATCCATGATGTTTTCTATGTGAACAGTTTCCATCTTTTGGTAGTCAGGATGAGCCTTGTTGTGTGTTGGGCTTATGATGATATATTTTATGACAATGTATAAGAACAACTATATGATAATGTAATTCTAAGATCTGAGATATTAAAACAAGATTGTTCTGGTCCATTCTTTCTTTAGCTTTTATGTTTAACAAGCAACTTGAAATTTGATCCTTGTATATATCCTTCTATTCTTGCAATTCTGTATTGCCTTTTAAATAACTGCATACTGTGATAGCAATGTTTCTTTACTTTGTTGTTCCATTATCTCAAGTTGATTTGTCTTTTGTGTGTAGTGCTGAGATGCTAGTAAATTTGAATATTCCATGGGTCATTCTAGGCCATTCTGAACGAAGAGCACTTTTAAATGAGTCAAATGAGGTAAGCCTATAACATTGCAATTGGCATATCTTATTCATTAACCATCTGCTATTTAACATGTAAAGCTTCTGGAGCACTTACTTCGGTGTACCACTGGTTTCTATCTCTCTCTCTTTCTATTTCTTTTCACATAATTTATTAAGTGTAATCCTTTGCGTGTCATTGCAGTTTGTTGCAGATAAGGTTGCTTATGCACTTTCTCAAGGTTTGAAAGTGATTGCTTGTATTGGTGAGACACTTGAGCAAAGAGAATCAGGATCTACAGTGGCTGTTGTTGCTGCACAAACAAAAGCAATAGCAGGTACTTCCAAATAGTTCGAGTTGCAAATTTCAGTTTAAAGATGTTGATGATTTGTTTCTCTAACCATTGGTTAGGGGAGGCTTAATTATAGATTGAGAGCTTAGAGAAGTTCCTGTATAGCTTAGTCTGTAACTGGCACCTTTTATTAGTAGAAAACTGAAGAATTTTTTTAGTGAATATAATTTGGATAATCATAAATTGGCCTTTTTTAGTCAATCTCGATTACAGATCATTGCCTTTATTTTGCAGATAAAATATCAAACTGGGCAAATGTTGTTTTGGCTTATGAACCAGTTTGGGCCATTGGTACAGGAAAGGTTGCAACACCTGCTCAGGCTCAAGAGGTAAGCCTAAAGTTGACTAAACAGTTGGTCAATGTTTTATTTCTATAACCATTAAGTTTACAGTTTTCTTCTTCTATCTCAGTTTATATATTTAAATTCCATAATTTGAGTGTATACTTGGATCTTGTAAATTGATTCTCAAGTGTTTGTGTGACTTGTATATCTTTTTTCTCCTTGCAAGAATGTGATATCAATTACTTTCTTTGTGCCAATTGTAAAATAATTTCTTCTTCCACGTAAGAAGGTATTATGATTGAATAACTTTCTGCTAAAGTATGACTCATTTATCTGTGATGTACTTGCAGCTGATAGTCCCTTCCCTTATTGGTATAATTAGTCTATGCATAGGACACCAATTGATGTTATGTTAAGCAGCTGAAGTATTTGAAACTGATCGTTTTTACTTCTTTTGGGTGGATGTATATGCCAGGTTCATTTTGAATTGAGAAAATGGCTTAGTGAGAATGTTAGTGCTGAAGTTGCAGCATCGACAAGAATCATTTATGGAGGTAACTTCAGTCTATTTTATTTTGGTGTTTAAAATTGACTGCTGTTGTTAGATTCAGTAGTCTGCTAATTATCATACAGCATCATGATTGTATGACATGGCATTTCCCAAACGTTTGTCGATGTATTTGCTCATGTATATCTGATGTGATGCTGAGGTTTGAGAGTTTGTTGCTCTCCATTTGTTTTTACTCCACCTTTCTGATTCTTTTATTCTTTTATTTATTTATTTTTCCTTATTTTTTATCTTTCTGTATTTTTTTGTTTATATCAGCCTGACTTTCTTGGCCAAGTTGTCTTTAGCCCTGCTTCAAATTCCTCACTTGTTCCTTTGTGATATTACTTTACTTTTTCTTTTTTCATTCGATGTTCTTCTAATGGCGAGGCCAAAGGCCTATAGAGGCTTAACTCGACTTGGTTATAATAATATTCTGTATTGTAAGAAGGTGAGAGATTCTTAACTCTTTCTAATGGTGGTTGTTTTGAGAGAGAGAGAGAGAGACATAGGGATTATTTGGAAAGAAGCAAAAACAGCAGCACCTAAAATTCATCGAGGAAAGGATATCCATTCCTATCTTCCTGATGTATATCTGCCAACCCGAAACTTACTTTTGCACATCTTATCTGACTTCAGGTTCTGTGAATGGAGGAAACTGCAAAGAGTTGGCTGCACAACCAGATGTTGATGGATTTTTGGTCGGCGGAGCTTCTTTGAAGGTGGTTATTTTACTGATACCACAATCATGGTTTTCCTTTTTGCTTTCTTGTTTTCATCTTCAGTGGCTGATTGTTACCCTTATTTCATTTTCAGCCGGAGTTCATTGACATAATCAAGTCTGCTACTGTCAAGAAGAGCGATTGAGGCCAACAGCAGCATGTTTCAGACATTAATGCTTAATATAACTAGTTTCAGACGTTCTTAGATATTTGTGGGCGGAACGCTCACAAGCACTTGTTGTGACGAAATAATAAGTTGATCCTGTTATTGGATTTTGTGCTGAGCTGAACTTCAAAGGGTTTATGTTTTGTATTTTCAAATTTGGTTTGCTCTATATATATATGGTTTATTGCGTTTTTCTTTTGTTTTTATTTTGTTGTGAGATCAAATGCAGTTTCAAGTTATCATACTACATCTTTAGATTACTGAGAAATGCAATTTGATGGAACGGGACGGGACCCAATCAAATTACACCTCAAATTTTAAATATTAGTATTAATTGTCTCTAGTTGTAAGGAAGACAAGTTAATAGTCAGTTTTATAGTAATTAAGAGGATAAAAAATTATGTTGTGATTTGTTTCTCTCGCTTTATTAAGTTGTTATTAGTAACTCGATTAACTAATTTTATAAAATTAAGTAGACTGATTAATATCGATCGAAAATCAAATTGTCATTTGTCAGTATGATTAAAGGTCATACAGTGTTTGCATTTATATATATATATATATATATATATATATATATATATATATATATATATATCTTGATACCAAATTCTCCAAAGTTTGGGGTGCAATTAATCGAGTAGAATTTAAAATGCAAAGTAAGTGTGAGATTTATTTAATCGTTAGATGTTTAGAGTTCAATTTTATTTAACTTAAGTGCATCTATACTAAATATTTATTCCATCTTAGTGATTTAAGAGTGTATTTGTTGATATTACTCCAATCTGTTCAAAAATATTTATAAGAGTTAGCTGAATAGAAACCATGTTAGACAAACTTTCAGTAGTCCTAAATTCGATCTTTTGGGGTGTTCAAACAGTTAATTAACCTTTTATTTGGATTTCCTTGTAATACTCGAGCTGGATGTAGTAAAAACTCAACGAACTTTGCTCGTTCACGTTGAGATGAAAAAATTTATAAATGAAAAAGTTATTATTTATAATACGATTAAAATAAATAAATCATTATCAATAAAGATGGAAAGTAAATTCAAAATCATAATTAATTCCTAAAATCAAACAATTATTATTTTAGGATTGAAAATTGAAGGTGAATTATAATTTTAGGGAGTCTAATTTTTGTGCGGATTACACTCATGTGTTACACAGCCCTCTAACCGAGTTTTAAATTATGATCTTATAAGCATCTCTTTTTCAGCTTATAGTTCTCCTTTTGTAACCAGGAAAAAAAAAAAAAAAAAAAAAAAAAAAGGTGAGTAAACTCATAGCTAATTCAAGTTATAAAAGATGCATAATGCAGCCACATGAGGCTGTCCCTCAGAAAAACTTACAAGTCTAATTGGTGCATTAACTTTGGAAACAAAAAGCATTATTTTCTAACTATCATCAACAATTCTATTGTCAACCAACCTGATTAGGCCTTGGGCAATGCCATTTACACAGCAAAACTACACTCATTTCTCAATTGGGGTTTGAGTATTTTTCCAATATAGTTTACTTCTAAGATGATTTGGAAAACGCTAATCACTATAACTTAGTTTCTTCTTCTTCTTCTTTTTTTTTTTTTTCTGAAAATATAAAGGGATTTTATTCAAGGAAACATATTAAAAGAAGAAAAATGAAGCTCTCGAACAATAAAAAATAATAGTAGCAAAGGTAGTCAATCTACTACATGCAGGCTTTATTAGAGAGCTGCAGACAACCTGCTGATTGGTTAGCCAATAAAGTCTTCATTACCAAGTCTAATGGAAAATGATGTCTTTGTGTTGATTTCACTGCTCTGAACAAGGCGTGTAAGGAATCCTATTCATTACCAAAAATTTATTATTTGGTGGACTCCACATCAAAATATGAGACGCATAATTTTATGAATGTTGCAGCTGGATATCATTAGATGTATCATTAGATAATGACGAATGAAGAGAAAATGAGCTTCATCACTAATAAAGGGACATATTATTACAGAGTATTAATCTTAAACTTGAAAAATATGGAAGCAACTTATTACAAGTTGGTTAACCATGTGTTCAAAAAAAAGATAGGAGAGGCAGTGGATGTCTACGTGGATAACATGATTGTCAAGATTAAATAGGCCAGGGATTATCCACAAGACTAAGCTTGAGCATTCTTGATGTTAAAGAAATATGAAATGAAGCTTATTCCTTAAAAATGTGTTCTTGATGAGGGTAATAAAGATCCCTAGCTTCATGATTTCACAAATAGAATTTGAGGCTAAACCTAAAAAGGTCCGAGCATTATTTTGATCTCTCGACTTCCACCATCTTTCGCAATTTGATCTGAGAGAGATTTAGCAAGGCACTGATATTTTTCCATATCCCATCCTTGGTAACAAATTTACCTTACAGCTGATTAACAATAAGCTGTTAGTCACTACATATCTGAAGTTTATTTGCTCATACATTTATCGTCAGCTTGATGCCTTTTGTTAGGGCTTGGTATTTTGTTATATGGTCAGTGGTAAGAAAATAGAGTTGAACGACATATGTTAAAGATTATTTTGTATGGTTTGTATTGCACCATAGCACCTGATCCCAGAAAATTTAATTCTCTAAGTATAATGTCCACACCTTTGGCTTGGTCTTATCAACTTCTCATTCCCTTCTCTAGAGATCTCTACAATAAAATTTGCTAACACTTGGGCTCTCAAAACTAGTCATGACACGTATCTGATGTCAAACTCTCCAAACTGAATTACAGACCATTATGCCAGGTTTCTGCTCATTGTAAGACCTTCTCAAGACATAAACAATATCAGACTGAAAGTAACGCTGCAATCTTGTTGTCAATGTGAATATAGCAAATGGTAGCTTCTCTATGTTCGAATAGTTCATCTTTACTCCAGCGAAACTCTATTAACATAGTAATACCCTCTTCTTCTTGAACCAACATAAAAGCTACAATTTCTTGAGTGGTTGCTAAATAGTGACAAAATGACTTGCATGTCTTTAGTCTGCTTAATAAATGGGGCAAGCCCATGAACTCTTTTAAAGAGTCAAAGGCAAGCTGACGTTCCTTAATCCACTTGAAGTCTTTTAATTTTTAAGAACTCATAAGCAGGAGATGAACCTTTTCAGGATAAAGATTCGCTCATTGAACTTTTAAACTTCATTTATTCTTTTGGGTGAAAGCACTCTCAAATACCAAACAGAGAATGGTTGATGCTATACTAAAAATAGCAGACCGAGTAAAAACATTCTACGACGAAACATGGTAAAAGTATAAGAGGGCCCAAGCATTAATAAAATTGAATCTTTTCCAACTTCAATGGAAGAAGATAAGAGGATGACACCATCATCCAATATTTAGAGCAAGGAATCTTATCGACCGAGCCAAAAGAAGCCTTAAAGTTGGTGCAGAAAATAATAATATATTCCTATGATTAAGGAATCCTATATAGGCAATTTAAGTCACACCCTAAGGCCAAATGTTTAACAGTGAAAAAGAGAGGTTATGTCATGAGAGAAGCGCATGAAGTGTTTTACAAAGCACACGAGGATTCAGATATCATTATTCGATAAATATTTTTAATTTGTTAATATTTGCCCGTGCTCAAAATGGATGCTCGGATAATGGTATAAAGCTGCACATAGTGTTGGAAGTTTAAATATAATTTTGAGCAGATAGATGGTAGTGATTTACATGCAATTTAAGAGAATGTAGCTCACCATTACTCTAATGCTTAGCTCGCACTTATCCTTGATGAACATGTTGGATTTAATTTTCTATTGTGGGCTTAATATGTAAAATTAAATATGTACAGCAGTCCAATTGTAAAGTCAATTTCAAATGTGGTCTTGATTGTGAATAATTGACTATTGAGGTATCAACTAATTATAGATATTAAGTGTAGAGACCATTATATAATTCCTATTTCGTTAAAGGACCGAAATAGGAATTGTACTAACCCTACAGGTATATAAAGGTCGTGGTCCCCAGAGGAGTTGAATACGATTCAGTTTTACGTTCCTTTCGTACTGCTTCCGCAAAATCGATTCTTCAATTCTCTGGAAGGCTGCAAACCTAATTCTACACATCAAGATCGACGAACAACGATGTCAGGTACGCAACCTTTTCTTATTCAATCTATTTTGTTGAATCTAGTGATTTGCACGATCTAGGTTATTGTGGAATTATTTGAGATTAATTCTTAACAAGTGGTATCAGAGCCTTGTGCATAATTGCTAGATTTTAGATTGATTTTCGTATGTTTTTATTTGTTTATCCTACTGTTTACGGATTGAGGGTTTTGTTTAATAAATTAAAAAAAAAAAAAAAAAACAGTATAGGTTTGTGAATTTTGATCGAAATTTTGGCTTGAGTGTAACGCCATTGACGATTAATTGTTCGTGTGATATTTTATATATTTATTTATTTATTTATTTTTTGGCCGGATTTTGTTTAAAAAAAAAAAAAAAAAAAAATTCAGATCGTTTTTGGTTGGCGGCGGACCTGTTCGTTTTTGTTTTTAGGGTTAGGGATGGCAAATTACAGTTAGGTCCCTGGAAACTTTCGGTTTAGGCCTTTAAGTTTCTGTAATTTCGGATTAGGCCCCTAAGTTTCTGTAACTTCAGATTAGGCCCCTAATTTTCTGTAACTTCAGATTAGGCCCCTAATTTCCTGTTTTCTTTTGTCTAGACCCATGGATATATATTTAATTAAATTAGATCCCCGAACTTTATTTATTCAAATTTATTTAGTCCAATTTTATAACTTAGTCTCTAATTTAGTGACTTAAAGACTAGATTATAATTTTTTTTTAGGCTAAATAATTTTAGATTATTAAATATTTAGACAATCAATTCATTTAATTGCAATTGTTTTGTTTTAATTACAATTAAATGAATTAATTTGTCGACTTGAGATTAAAATTTGGAGTGATTAAGTCCCTATTGTGTTTGATATTTGTTAAAATAAATTGATTTGATCAATAAGTCACCAAAGTGACCTCTATTGCTTGAATTGATTTATTTTAGAATATTAAACAGGTGTATTAGAATTCGTTGCGGATAGTTAATCGGCCCAAAGGAAGGTTGCTATCTGGCTGAGTTTTGAATACATGTTGGCAATAAGTATGTGATAATTGTTTGATTATTTTCATGACAATGATATATCGGCCCAAAGGAAGATTTATTATTTGTCAGGACTATGTTATCAATATTTGATTGCTGCGTTGAGATACTAATTACAAGTTAATGTTTTACATCCAAAGATGAGAATATTAATGTTGTGTCTGTATCTTATTTCCATTTTTTTGATCTCTACTTATGTGAATTGTTTCATTTGTGGATTGTGAGCTTATACTTATCTATTTGTTTATTTTCTCCGATGTCAGCTAACATGTCATTTAATCCTGATTGTGTCCCTAAACTTGAGGGATCAAATTTTGAGTCTTGGAAATCAGACATTATGATCTTTCTGGGCTGTATGGATTTGGATCTTGCATTCAGGATGGACGAACCTGCTCCTCTTACTGATACGAGCACTGATGTTCAAAGGGTTCAGTATGAGAAGTGGGAGCGTTCTAATCGCTTAGGTCTGATGATCATGCAGAAAGGAGTCCCAGAACATGTTCGAGACTCTGTCTCAGCTGAAAAGAACAATGCTCAAAACTATCTTGCCGAGCTGGAGAGGGCTTATGTCAAGAATGACAAAGCCGAAGTGGGAACACTTTTAGGAAAATTAACCTCCATGAAGTTTGCTGGCAATGGTGGTGTTCGGGAGCATATTCTTAGCATGTCTCAGATTGCAAAGAGACTGAAGGCGCTGGGTATGGCTTTACCAGATGACCTTTTAGTCCATATGGTTATGAATTCTCTTCCTTCTCAGTATGGACAAATTAGGACTTCCTATAATTGTCAGCCGAATAAATGGACTCTTAACGAGCTCATTTCTCATTGTGTTGATGAGGAGGAAAAGATGAATTCTAACAAAAGAGAGAGTGCTCATTTTGTTTCTTCAGCTGGGAAGGGCAAGAACAAGAAAAGAAAGAGGCCTTTTGCAAAGACTGTTGAAAAGGCTATTGAGAAACCTGCTGTTGCTATTGCTGTAGATCCAATACAAAAGAAGCCTTATGTGCCAAAATGCTTCTTTTGTGGAAAGACGGATCACTTGAGAAAGGACTGTCCTAAATTTGCTATTTGGCTTGCAAAGAAGGGTAAGTACCTTGTTTTAGTTTGTTGTGAAGTTAATTTAACTTCAGCTCCTAAAAACACTTATTGGATGGATTTTGGTGCTACCGCTCATATAAGTGTTTCATTGCAGGGCTGCCTCAACTACAGAAAGCCAACTGACGGTGAAAGATACGTCTATGTGGGAAATGGCGATCTGGTTGAAGTAGAGGCAATTGGACATTTTAGATTATGTTTAAGTACTGGCTATTTTTTGGATCTTATAGATACTTTTGTTATTCCCTCTTTTAGAAGGAATTTGATTTCTGTTTCCTTTTTTGGACAAATCTGGTTTTCATTGTTCTTTTGGAGACAGTGTATTTACTTTATCTATGAATTCAAAAGTTTTGGGTACTGGTTGCTTGAATGAATGTGATAATCTATATATGTTAGACATTGATACTAGTTATCATGAATCCCTGCATGTTACTACAAGAGGTACCAAAAGAAAGTTGAATATTGATAACTCAGCTGTACTTTGGCATAGACGTTTGGGTCATGTATCCAAATCGAGAATTGAGCGTCTTGTTTCTGATGGTATCTTAGATACACTTGATTACACAGGTTTGGATTCTTGTATTGAGTGTATTAAAGGAAAACAGACTAAACAAAAGAGACTAGGTGCCATTCGGTCATCCAATGTTTTAGAACTGATTCATACAGATATTTGCGGTCCATTCCATATTGCAGCTAGAAATGGCCAAAGATATTTTATATCATTCATTGATGACTATTCTCGTTATGGTTACTTATATCTCATTCATGAAAAATCTGAGTCTTTGGACGTGTTTAAATCTTATAAAGCCGAAGTTGAAAATCAACTAGGAAAGAAGATTAAATCTGTTCGATCTGACCGTGGTGGTGAATATTATGGTAAATATGACGGTTCAGGCGAACAACGTCCAGGACCTTTTGCGCTTTTCCTACAGGAATGTGGAATTGTCCCTCAATATACAATGCCTGGTACTCCCAGCATGAATGGTGTATCTGAGAGACGTAATAGGACTCTTATGGATATGGTAAGGAGTATGATTAGTCATTCTACTTTACCAGAGTCTCTGTGGGGTGAAGCGTTAAAGACAGCAGCTTATCTTCTCAATAGGATTCCATCTAAAGCAGTTGCTAAAACACCTTATGAACTTTGGACTGGACGTAAGCCTAGTCTAAAGCATCTTCATGTTTGGGGATGTCCAGCTGAAGCAAGGCCTTACAAGCCGAATGAAACAAAACTGGACTCCAAAACTATCAGCAGCTACTTTGTTGGATATTCTGAGCGGTCTAGGGGTTACAAGTTTTATAATCCTACTTCCAGAACTTTTTTTGAAACGAGAATTGCAACATTTTTTGAGGATGTTGATTTTGGAGGGAGAAATAAAGAAAGAAACATTGTCTTTGAAGAGGAACCAAGTAAGGATGATTCGGTTCTCATTCCTTTTGTTGTTTCTGATAGCGTACAGACTCCAGTTGCTCCTGTCACTATTCAAGATCCAATTCAAGACAATGCTATTCTTCCTCAAGAACAAATTCAACAACCTCAAGAATTAGAGTCTGTTCAAATGCCTTTGAGGAGATCTACTAGGGAGAGAAGAAGTGCTATTCCAGATGATTATATAGTGTTTCTTCAGGAACATGAGGATACTGTAGACATGATAGATGATGATCCAGTTAGTTTCTATCATGCCATGCAGAGTTCTGACTCTCATAAGTGGATTGAGGCAATGAACGAAGAGTATAAGTCTATGCAAGACAATCAAGTTTGGGATCTTGTTCAATTACCTGAAGGAAAGAAACCCATTGGTTGCAAATGGATATTTAAAACCAAAAGGGATTCTCAAGGTAATGTGGAGAGATATAAAGCACGTCTTGTAGCAAAAGGCTTTACTCAAAAGGAAGGGATTGACTATAAAGAAACCTTCTCTCCAGTTTCTTCGAAGGATTCTTTTAGGACAATCATGGCCTTAGTTGCAAATCTTGATCTTGAGCTTCATCAAATGGATGTTAAGACTGCGTTTCTCAATGGCGACATTGATGAAACAATATATATGGTGCAACCAGAAAATTTTGTAATTGGAGATCCAAAACATCTGGTATGCAAATTAAAGAAATCCATTTATGGACTCAAGCAAGCTTCTCGTCAATGGTACTTTAAGTTCAACCAAGTAATTGTCCCGTTTGGTTTTGAGGCAAATGCTGTTGAAAATTGTGTGTACCATAAGTTCAGTGGGAGTAGGTTTATCTTTTTGGTCTTATATGTGGATGACATACTTCTTGCTACTAATTGTAAAGTCTTGCTACATGAAACCAAAGTTTTTCTTTCAAAGCATTTTGAGATGAAAGATTTAGGTGAAGCTTCTTTTGTTTTAGGGATTCAGATACATCGAGACCGTTCTCGAGGTATTCTTGGATTATCACAAAAGAGCTATATTGATAAAGTGCTCAAGAGATTTAGTATGCAGAATTCTAGACCATTGGATACCCCTATTGCAAAAGGTGATAAATTTAGTAATCAACAATGTCCAAAGAGTGAACTTGAAATTCAGGAAATGCAAAAGGTTCCTTATGCGTCAGCTGTAGGAAGTCTTATGTATGTTCAAGTTTGTACTCGTCCAGACATTTCTTTTATAGTTGGCATGTTAGGTAGATATCTCAGCAATCCAGGAATGGATCATTGGAAAGCAGCCAAAAGAGTCATGAGATATCTTCAGAGGACTAAGGGACATATGCTCACATATAGGAGATCAGATCAGCTTGAGATCATTGGGTATACTGATTCTGATTTCGCTGGATGCCAAGACAGTAGAAAATCCACATCTGGCTACGTTTTTCTATTGGCTGGCGGTGCTATTTCTTGGAAGAGTGTGAAACAAACTCTAGTGGCAACCTCCACCATGGAAGCTGAATTTGTAGCATCTTATGAGGCATCCAATCAAGCTATTTGGCTGAGAAACCTTGTCACTGGGCTGCGTGTAGTAGGTGGAATAGAAAGACCACTGAAGTTGTATTGTGACAGCAAGTCAGCCGTTTTATTCTCCAACAACAACAGGAGCTCTTCTCGATCAAAACACATTGAGATTAAGTTCTTGGCTGTGAAGGAGAGGGTACAGAGTGGACAGATATCCTTAGAGCATATTGGAACAAACTCTATGATTGCGGATCCGCTTACAAAGGCAGTGATACCGAAAGTTTTCCATGAGCACACCGCTCATATGGGTATCGTTTTGTTTGAGACTGTCTAGTTTTAGTGGGAGTTTGCTCTTTATGCATACATTATGTTTTTGAATGCTCTATTTTATTTTGGATATGTTTTATTATGAAATTTTGTTGAGTACTCATTTTGGTTGATGGTTACACTCTGTATTATTATTATTGTTTTGCTTGATCTCACTTTTGTTGGTGACCAGTTGGAAACAGACATGATGATCACATTACATGTAGTTTTCATGCTACACTTCTATAATGAATCTATGTCATTTAGGGGTATTGGTAATGTAGTTGATGATGAACTTAGTCATGAGATCTATGGCGAATGTTTCTTCAGCTCTTTATCAATATAACTAATGGACGAGATTGTTTTTGGATACCTTGTATGACTGCGTTTGTTGAGCTCATTTTGGTGTATGTATTTTATTTAACATATGTTCGCCCAAGTGGGAGATTGTTGGATTTAATTTTCTATTGTGGGCTTAATATGTAAAATTAAATATGTACAGCAGTCCAATTGTAAAGTCAATTTCAAATGTGGTCTTGATTGTGAATAATTGACTATTGAGGTATCAACTAATTATAGATATTAAGTGTAGAGACCATTATATAATTCCTATTTCGTTAAAGGACCGAAATAGGAATTGTACTAACCCTACAGGTATATAAAGGTCGTGGTCCCCAGAGGAGTTGAATACGATTCAGTTTTACGTTCCTTTCGTACTGCTTCCGCAAAATCGATTCTTCAATTCTCTGGAAGGCTGCAAACCTAATTCTACACATCAAGATCGACGAACAACGATGTCAGGTACGCAACCTTTTCTTATTCAATCTATTTTGTTGAATCTAGTGATTTGCACGATCTAGGTTATTGTGGAATTATTTGAGATTAATTCTTAACAGAACATTGACCAGTATGGACAATCCAATTAGAACTCTCAGGTTAATTTGGATCTACTTGACAAAGAGTAATCTCATGATGGTTCACAAATTAAGGATCTTGCTCAAAGGAAAGTGAACATCTGCTTTCAAATCTTCTTCATATGCCACGAGGAGATTTGGACCTGGGTCATCATTAGCATACATATTAGCCTCTAAGCAAATCGAACAATGTATTCTTGGCATTGTATCACCGTCATCCAAGTTAGATGGTAGATCGAAAATACAAACATTTTCTTTTTTGGCCTAATTGGGTGACCTTTTATAGCTCGGTGCTCGAGATTGAGAGCTTGTATTCAGTATCCTCGTGACTTACCCTCGAATCAACAGTTGAGTGTTGAGAGATTGAATTTCTTCTTGAATCAATAATATGTGTGCACACAATATAATGGCCTGAGTGAGTCTAGATGAACGGGCGAAACCCAGCAAGCGAAGAAATACAAGAGAGAGAGAGAGAGAGAGAGAGAGAGAGAGAGAGATGACTTATTAGAGGAGGGGAGAGAGATGTCAGAAGTGAAATAAGGAAATGAAACAAACGAGAAACATTTTTATAGTTCTAGAATAAGGCTAGCAAGGAATCAATTACCTGGTCAAAATGCACTGTCTGAATTCAAACTCCATTATAAATTAGTGGAAGCCATTCAAAATTTTACATTTTTATTACCTGAAGACGTCTCAAATCTAATTGCAGTTTAATATTAAAAATAGATATTTTTTTTTATTTTTGAAAATAAAAAAAAAAATAAGGGCTAGTTGATTCTGGCCTACAAATAGAGAAACAGACTTTCTTTTGACTAATCACAATGTTTAAAAAAGAAGAAGCTCTACACTAATAACTCTCAAGTCACAATCGATCATTGAAATCAACGGTTACAGCTAAATTCAATAAATAAATTGTTTATAGTATACAAATTTCCAGAACCATCATTTACTAATAAGAGATTAATTATTATTATTATTATAATATGGGGTTGGGGTGCAGTGCAGTGCAGCCGTACTTTAATACTGTAGAGTGTACGGAAAAGCCAAATTGATTACATAAGGTATAAAGTGAGTGAAGCGTCAATCACTCTGTCTCGTTTGCTAGTCGACAAAATTTTGCCACCTCTTTGACTTCTGCCTCCGCAACTATGACTTGCATCTTTTTGACTGTTGCTATATTTATTTTAATTTTTTTTTCTTTATTTGCGTTCAATATTTTCAAGAGTACTGTCCACTATGGTGATTGTGGTGGTATATATTTAAAGAAATTAATTATTTTTTTTAAATGATAAAAAAAGTTTTGAAATCCGCAAATTAGTGTAAATTAATTTATTGGATTTTTAATTAGAAATTAGTTTAAATGATTTTATATAAATTATAGTTTATTTTCACAAATTAGTTTTTTGGATTCTTAATTAAAATTTTAAATCCAAAGTATTATGACATCCAATAAGAAAATTTTGGATAAATATTAAAATAAATATGAAATTAAGTAGAAAAGGCTGTTAAGTAATATTTTAAAATTTTGAACTGTCATTATTGAGACAGATTGTATCTGAATTAAATTCAAATGAGTAAACAAGTGAAAATATCAAGTGATGTAAAAAATAAAAAATAAATTTTATTGATAAATAATTTCATATTATTTTTTTTAAATGGGAGGACTCGTCATGTAATTTTTTTTTTTAAAAGAAAATTTGATTAGTAAAAATATTCTATACATTAATTAATTATCAATATATTTTAAAAGTTCACAAAGTTTAAAAAATTATTTTAAATAAAAATATTCAAAAATAAGTTAGTTAACTAAAGAAATTAAACTATATAAGAATTAAATGGAATTGATTTGAACTAATCAATGGCAATAGTGCTATGTTTTTCTTTTTCGAGTAATTGTTGTTTTAAAAAAATATTTTTTTCTTTAATTAATACTTTTTCGTCCTCAAATATAAATCATTTTAGAATAATTGTTTTACTCAAAATATAAATCGTATTGATTTTTATAAATTTATCCTATACCTTTTTTTTTTTTTGGACAAACAAATCTTATTTTGTAACTTTAATTGCAATTGATTCCTAGGTATGTTGGAGGTTCTCAAGCAAATGCTCTCTGTTCTACCATATATCGATTATATCTTAGAAAAAAAAGGATTACTCTCTGTTTTAATATAAATCTATATTATCTTTTAAAAAAGTTACAACTATGAATTTTGAACTTAGCTCTATTCTCAAGTCTAAATGTATTTAACGTTAAGATTATGGAGTTTTGACAAAAATAATGCTCTTCGGAAAACTATTTTCAACTCAATGCTATTTTAAAATTATTTACCAATTTAATATTTGTCCTGATATGAAGAGAGAGTGTTGCACTAAAACCACTAATTGAGTTGATGGTCTCAGTGCAATAGAAAAAGTAACTCATACTGACAAACAGTCAGCAAAAAGTAATTATATGAATAAACAATAAATTTCATTCTGTATTGAGATCACCAATCCAATTGGTAGTTTCAATACAAAATGAAAATTTTAAGTTGTCAATTTGTCTTTTCACTAAAACATATAATTCGTTTAGTGATTTTAGTGCAACTAATGGAATGTGACTACTAGTCAGCAAAAAGTATATGGGAAAATAATGTTTTGTTAAGAGTCTACCAAATTAATTAGTGATTTCAATAAAAAAAAAATAATTGTTCACTCAAAATATTTTCTCATCAATATACACCTTTGATCTAGTGGTCTTGGTTCACAATTATTTCAAGTTAAGTAATAACAACATAAGTTTCCTTACACAATTAAAATTAATGAGAGTAATAAAGTGCTTCGAGTTGAATTTGTATGATGTTAAAAATATTTTAATAACTAATACATAGAAAATTAATCATATTAATGTCTATCCACATGTCCTTCTATACCACACCTTGAAAGCCTTCTATTACGACGTAGATTTGGCATACTGCATATTCTCTAATACCTTGATGTTCTTCTTTATGCTCAATATTTATATCGATAATCAAGCTAGGAGTTTGAACCACATTCATAAGTGGTTATTGTGGGCTAAAAAGATGTCATCTGAGTCTATTGCTCAGGTACCATCATCATCTTAAAGAAATCATTAAATGAGTACTTAGCATGAGATATAGATCCATCACGTATTGTGAAAGACACCGCAGAAGTATTGAAAGCAGGTACTATATATTGAAATGACATTACCTTGCCTATTTCGGAGAAAGAAGTATAGGTTTGTTGGGTTGCTATCATCGGAGTGTAATGAATGTTCAATGACATTTTTAATGCTACAAATGGTAGACTCCACTCAGGTTGTGGTGCAGAAGATGATGTGTTGAGCATATTAGCACGATAACCTTCATTATAGTTATATATCATAGCGGGAGGGACTTGAGGTATATCGTCTACTGGCTGGACTTCAACTGGAATATGTCTAGATGTCATTTTCACGTCTTTGTAGTTCTTTGGGTGTATGAACATGAGGAAACTCTATAGATGGAGGGGCAGGTTGAAGCATAGGATGAGTTTCGGTACGAATTTCTTTATTCATTGCACCAAATAGGCTAAATAATCTTCGACGGAATGACAGATTTCTACTTGTTGTTGATGTTGAACTGTGATATATATGTTGGAGTCCATCTGCCTGTATTAAAAAAATATTATGGAAATAAGAGTAAAATTTATTATTCAATTAGATTAAGAAATTATAAGATAAGATAAAAAGATATGAAATAATTACCACAGTTCCAACTTCTACACCTCGAAATGAAATGCAACGTCTAGTTCGTATCAAATCTACTGCACCAAAGCCACCAAATTATAATTATATGTGTGTTTTGGTGAAAAAATATTTTGAGTGAATAAATATTTTTTTATTGAAACCACTAATTAATCTGGTGGACTCTTAACAAAGAAACTATTTCTGCATGTACTTTTCGCTAACCAATGGTGATATCTCATAGTTGCACTAAAACCACTAAACGAATTGTGTTTTAATGAAAAGGCAAATAGACAATTTAAAATTTTCATTATGTATTGAAACCACCAATTGGATCGGTGGTCTCAATACAAAATAAAAATTATTGTTTATTCATATAACTATTTTTTGCTAACTGTTTGTCAGTACGGGTTACTTTTTCTATTGCACTGATACCACTGACTCAATTGGTGGTTTTAGTGCAACACTCTCTCTCCATGTCAGGACAAACATTAAATTGGTAAATAATTTTGAAATGACATTAGATTGAAAAATAGTTTTATGGAAAGCATTATTTTTGTCAAAAGCCAAAGATTATGTCCGTGACATTAACTAATTAACCTTATTATTAATTCGACGTAAGAGTTATTAATTTTGAGCAAAAGAAGGATAGTCTTAGCGTTTATTTAGATGAGAGTATTTATTTAAGGTGAGGAAAATAATCATGAAAAATATCTAAGAAATGTGTTTTCTTTTATTTGAAAAAAAAAAGAGAAAAATATCGAAAGAAGTAATATTTCACTTATTTTTATTAGAGCTCACATATTTTAGATCTCTTCAATTGGAAGAGAAAATAATAAAGGAAAAATGAGAATTTTACTTATATTTATTAAATAATCTAAATTATCCAAAATAACTAAATCACATTTTATTGTTTAAAAATAAATGAAAGCATAATAGTCAATTCAATAATAACATATTCTTTTCTCTAAAATTTTGCATTTTTAAATAGAGAAAAATAAATTTATTTTTTTCTTTCATTATATCTAAATACAAAATTGGATAATAACTATAAAAAGAAAATTTATAATTCCTCATTTTTAAAAATTTACAATTTCTCCTTAATTTCCTCTCTCTATTGCAAACAGAGTGTTAAATTGAAAGATGATAGTTGACAGACAGAATAAAGTAATAAAGTAATAAGTATAAATCAATGACACTGCAAATTGCATGTAGTTATTAGTTAGTAGACAATTTCATTAACTGCATTTAAAAGGAACTTGACAGTTAGCAATGTCTAAAGAGGAAATGAAATGAAAGTGATGGTTAAAAAACAAAAAGAATTGAATTACTTCTTCCGACAATATTTTCAAACCTAGAATCGTTATACAGTAACGTAACCAGAAAATTCATTAAAGGTATAATTAAAATATATAATTTATAAATATAATTATATATGAAATAAATAAAAGAACTTCTTAGATCAGAATGAATATTTTTTATATCAAGCTCAAAATTTTCGACGACTGATCTAGGAAGTGTTATGAGCATGCTAAATAGTTTGATTGATAGTGATGAATTTGCAAGGATCGATGTTCTTTCAAAGTATTATTTATAAAAATGAAAATATTGTTATTATATAAAATTAAAATTTCATGTTTTTCATTGAAAAATTGCTTAATTTATTAAATACTATAATTAGATTAATTATAATATGCAATAAAACTTCCAAAATTATAATGCATTAGAAGAAACCGACATTTGTTATTAAAAAAAAAATTAATAGGCTACGAAGATCACTAATGAAAAGCAACAAAATTAGAAAAATTAATTAAAGTTTTAGCTTTTTTTTGACAAAAAGTATTTAAATAATTTTAAAAAAATGGGCCCCCCTTGCCCATCCATGGCTGCATCCACGTGGCTATATGTAATTGTCCTTCATAACTAATTAATTGACGGATGCTTTCTTCCTTCCTTAACTTCACTCCAAAACATAGAAATTTCCAAGAAAGAAATATAGTCTTCTTCATATGACCATAAAGGACAAAATCACGTGAATCCAAAGGTAAATTTCTCCATTAAGAACTAACCTTTTTAAACATTTATGTCCTTTGGGACCACATGTTTTCATGTTCATCATAACTCTTCTACTCATTTATTTTTGAAAAGAGAAAATATATTAATTTTAATATATTCATTTGTTTATTACAATATTTATAATTTACTCAGACTAAATTAACATCAAACTACTAGAATTATTGAGTGAATTAAGATAACTAATATTTAGAATTAAGACTTAATTACAATTGTTCTCGTTGTGTTTCAGATTCGAGTCTATATAAATTTATTTAACCCCTCAATAAACCGAAAAATAAAATAAATTTGACTTATATTGCACGATTATTTCATCATCATATACAAAATGGTGAGATAAGATTTTTAAGATATTATTCTGCTCCCCAACTTAAAAACAAATGAAATATTTAATTTATAAATATCTGTTAGTATTTTTGTGAAGAAAAAAGGAAATGAACTTTAAAGTAGGGCACAATAAAATATTGTCACATTAAAGCAATGAAATGGTTCGACTTTACAGGTAAAGGGGTTCAAAAAAAATGCTCAACTAGGAAGAGAGACCACTGGAGACTTAGATGCCACCCAATGAATGTGTATGGGCCATGTAGAAATACAATACTGCTGGCAAGTAGAAACAAGAAATGAAAATGAGCCTCCAAATTAATTATTATTGTAATTTAGGAAAAGAACCTTTTTTTTTTTTTTTTTTGAATACCCAAGTTGTTGTATTTGGCCCCATATCTTTGGATCTTGAACTTGAAAGAGACATATCATATGAATATAGATTCCAAATATTGGTCAAATTTTTCTTGATATCTTTCTGTTATTTTAATGTATATAAATATATATATATGAATATTTTATTCTTTAATTTTTTGAGTGTATGAATTTGATTTTAAGAGTATATATTGAGAGGTTTTGGAGAATTTATGAATTTATTTAAAATTATCATTTTATTGGTTTTTTTTTTATGAAATCCCTGCTCTTATATTGGGTTCATTTTTTCTTATTTGAAGTGAATTTTTTTTTTATAATTAGGGATCTTTTTTTAGATTTTAAAATTAAATTTATTATCGAGTCTAAAATATGCGTCAAAATTAAACTAAACAAACATACATGTATCTGATTTACGCACAAATAGAATTATTTACCCATGAAAGAGCTATTTAAGTTGTAAATAGGTTTCAATTAAATATAATGACTTTAAATTTTCAAGTTCAAATCTTTCAATTATAAAAATTTTATCAATTTAATAAAAATTATTAAAAATGAAATATTTTCTCCATCGCATAGAGATGATATTATTCTGATTCATTTAATCTCAATAAATAAATAAATAAAAACTAATCATTAAAATTATTTTTATTTTTTTAGGTAATTGGATCGGTGGAAATGCACCGTATCTTTAAGCAAATTAACTTTATATGCAAGGACAGAGAATTGAAATTCAAAATTGTCACTATCAGAAAAGTTTTATCTAAATGCAAGTCTAGCAAAAAAAAGAAATAAATCTTTTTTCATATCTATATAATTATAAGGGATAATCTCTTTTAGGCCGTAAAATATAAATATTTTTCGCTCACTACCCCAATCGATATCTTGTTGTTGAAATAAAAAATCTATTGTTATGATAAGAAATTAAATAATAGAGTGTGAATTTATGTATCTAAGTCAATTATGTGTGCCAACACTAACTGCTCCAATCTTAAATCATAATGGCCACAAATTAGAAAGTCTTTTTGTTTAATGAAAATAATGATAATTGATAATAATAAAGTAAGCTTCTTTGGGAAATAATGTAACAGTAAGTACAATCATACATCATTGTCAACAAAAAAGTCCAAAAGGTGAACATCAATACTATTATTTTATTAATTAATTAATCAAATACAAGCCAGAAATTTTCTAGTCCAAAGCCAAAAGATATCCCAGACAAGGAAGCTGCTTTGAAGCCAAGCCAAAAAAGAAAAGCAAGTTGAGCCAAATATATATTATGAATGTGGAAAAGAATTTTTGGATGCTTCTTACAAATCCAATCCTACGGTGGAGATTGGTGGCAGCCCTCTGCAGGCTTATCTCCTCTGACTTGACTCTGAATTGTGTTTTTGAGAGAGAGAGAGAGAGAGAGCAGAACAACCAAAAATGCAAGAACAGAAGAGTATAAAACGTTGGGCTTTAAACTGGGACCAACCCGCCATTAATGCAGTTCTTTGCTTTCTCTCTTCCACCATCCTCCACCTCTTTCCCTAGCTCTCTTTATTGCTTGCTAGTTGCTATTTGTCAATCTAAAGTTTAGCTCAAACTTGGTCAGCTCTCATCTCACTCGTTTTCTCGTTTTCGCTTCTTTCTCTCTATTCTGAGAACAAAACTAGAGGTGGGTTACTGAATTCTTTATGAACTTATTCTTGGGTTTTTGCAAGTTTTCTTTGTTAAAAAATTTTTATCTTATCTTTTTCTTTTTCTCTTTTTTGTTTGCAAATAAAGTTGCTTTCCAAGGCAATTCATTGGTGGCGTGTTTATTTTCTGGATAAAACTTTTTACTTGTATAAAGAAGAAACTATTTTTGGTTTCACACTTAGATCTACCCTTTTGTTATGCTTTTCAAGTTTTTGGTTCTTTTTCAAGTTATTTAGAGCTTAAGTTCCAATTTGTTGTGATCTGTAGGAAGAGAGCTTCAAAAGGGTATATTGTTATTCAACTTGATGGGGGTTTGCCTGAGCGCCCAAATTAAAGCTGAGAGCCCATTTAACACAGGTATTCTAAATTTTCACACTTGTATTCATAGCCATGTGGTAGTTCTGCCTGCTTAATTTTAAGTTGTTTTACTTATCTCCTTTTCCCGTTTAGATAATTGTGGTTTTTGCTTCTTTTCTTTTCTCTTTTGATAATGCTTTACTTTCTGTTTCTTGGGGATGACTTATTTTTTATGTATGTTGGATTTTATCTAATTGTGGTATCCTGGCTAATTACTTTCCTTTTTCCCTTTTAATTGTTTCTTCTTTTTTGTCACCAAAGTCTTTTTGGTTGCTGATAAATAATGAAACAAAAGGAAAATGAAATCTGATTAGGTCTGGGTTAGGTTTGGCAGAGATGGAGCAATCAGCTTGATTATATCTTTCTCAATCTGAATTATCAATTCATTGTTATATTAAAAAAAAACAAGAAGAAAATCATATTTATCCTGGCTTTCTTCTGATTGTTCTCATTTTCTTGGCAATCTAATTGATGTAATATGAATAATATTTATTTGATGTCTTTTAACTTCAACTCAGTTCTTGGGTTATCTGTAGATTGTTGTTTTTCTGTTGAGTGTGCACTTGGAGTCTACTTTCCTCCAAAATAGGATCGCTTAAGCTATAGCAGTTGCAATTAATTTATGCAGAGATTACATATTGGCTTGTGCAGGGCTGAGTTCAAAGTATGTTAGTACAGATGTGAATGATCGTAGTACAAGTAGTAAGGTCTCTTCAGCTTCAATGCCACCAACACCTCGAAGTGAAGGTGAGATCTTGCAGTCCTCCAATCTGAAGAGCTTCAGTTTTTCTGATCTTAAGATGGCCACAAGAAATTTCCGTCCTGATAGTGTCCTAGGAGAAGGTGGTTTTGGTTCAGTTTTTAAGGGATGGATTGATGAGAATTCATTTGCTGCTGCCAAGCCTGGAACTGGAATGGTCATTGCCGTTAAAAGGCTTAACCAAGAGGGTTTACAAGGGCACAAGGAGTGGCTGGTGAGTAATAGTTTCCCAGCATGATCTGTTTAGTATAATAGTCTATTTCTTTTTCTGGAAGAGCCTGTTAAAGTTAACTCGAGGTAGAATTGGGACATATCAACCGTTTTGTTTACTTTTGTTGGGGATTGGCAATGTTTAAACCTGGTTTAGTATTGTCCATGCAGAGGTTTTCTTATGTGCTTTTGTTATATTCCCTTCATTCTTAGGCTGAAGTAAATTATCTGGGGCAATTTTGCCATCCTCATCTTGTGAAGCTTATTGGTTATTGCTTAGAGGATGAACACCGGCTTTTGGTGTATGAGTTCATGCCTCGAGGAAGCTTGGAGAATCATTTATTTAGGAGTGAGTTCTAACTGTTCATTCTCTTTGGCATTGTTGGTCCAAAGTGCCTTTAATTAGCATTTTTTAAATGTAAATGCTCTTAATTGTTTTTCTACCAGGAGGGTCTTATTTCCAACCTCTTTCTTGGAATCTCCGCTTGAAGGTGGCTCTTGGTGCTGCTAAGGGGCTTGCATTTCTTCATAGTGCTGAAAACAAAGTTATATATCGGGATTTCAAGACTTCTAACATTCTACTTGATTCGGTATGTATGACATGTAAACAGTTTTTTATACTTTCAAAATGTTGTTATTTTCCAGAAAAGTCCATCTCACTTCCTACCAGCTCTTCTCAGAATTTCTTTTGTGATACTCACAGAACTACAATGCAAAACTCTCTGATTTTGGATTGGCCAAGGATGGGCCAACTGGCGATAATAGTCATGTCTCTACCAGGATTATGGGTACCTATGGATATGCAGCTCCAGAGTATCTGGCCACAGGTATCTCTTGATTCAGATTGCATGGTTTAGTACGTAAATTAGTTCTCCAACCACACAACACGATCCTTTTTGGATGGACGTTTCATTTTTCTGGATTTGTCTGTGCAAATGTTTGTGTTCTTGCCTATTTTTCAGCGTTTTCATGTTTGCATTATGTGCTAGTTCTGATAATCGCTTAACTTCCTTGTTGACTAGGTCATTTAACTGCCAAGAGTGATGTCTATAGTTTTGGAGTTGTTTTGTTAGAGATGTTATCTGGCAGAAGAGCAATAGATAAAAACCGGCCAACTGGAGAGCATGTTCTAGTGGAATGGGCTAAGCCCTACCTGGGAAACAAGCGAAAGATATTTCGCATCCTGGACAATCGTCTTGAAGGCCAATACTCGATGGACATTGCCAATAAGGCAGCTACCCTTGCACTACGTTGTCTATCCATAGAATCAAAGTTCCGGCCCAACATGGACGAGGTGGTGACATCATTGGAACAGCTTCAGGATTCCAAGGAAATTGGAAATGTTAACACCCATTCAGGCTCTGCACAAAGGATGCGTCGACACAGTGCAGATGATGCTAGTGGTGGAAGAACTGCAGCCGCTTATCCTCGTCCCTCGGCCTTCCCTCTGTATGTTTGAAAATGGAATAAAGGAACTTGACTAAAACTGCATCACTTTATAGCTCAATACAACGCAAGCACGTCAGCGCGTTCAAGATTATTTTTCCGACGACTGTACAGTTCAATGTTCAGCTTCAGCTAATGTATGCAAAATCAATCTTTTGCCGACAATTTTCAGGACAGCTTTTGTATAACTTGTTCTAGTTGGTCCTTTTCTCTCCTGCAGCCTGGCTTGTTGTATTTAATATTATTTTATTTTTTTCTCAAATGGACCCCTTATTATATTATAAAATTATTAATTTGTTTCTTTTTTGAAAGAAGTAAAAGATTTTGTTATTCAGCTGCATTTGCATTCTTCCCTGAACGAATTATATTTGAAAATAAAATAATTTATATTTTGAAAGGGAGAAATTATTTTTAAACAAATTTAAAATTGAGTTTGGATTATTCTTGAATATAATTCGAAAGCAGTGGGACATAGTTGTCCAAAAAGATGTCAAGCATATACTCTCTTTTCTTCCCCTTAGAAGCAAAGAGAAAGTGAATGAAAAAGCAGGAAGCGAAAGGAGAAGGGATACACGTGGGGTTATTTATTGCTCTGTTATTTATGCATTCAATTGCCTGCTTTCAAGCTTTTCATCTGATTATACGTGTAGCCTACAGTATCAGATTACCGTAATCCGGACTGGATCCATCTTTTGTACTCGAACAAATTCCGCCAAATGAGGAAAATTGGTTTTATTGAAAACACAATATGTTTGATGATTTAAGTAAATGCTGCCAATGGAGACAAAAAATATGAAAAGAAAGGAAAAAATATATATTGGCTCGTCTTCTACTTTAATAGTAACATTAACATTTGCTCTTTTCATAAAAATTAAAAGAAATGATTAAAATTTATTAATTTTTCATTTTAATAGTAACATTTGCTCTTTTCATAAAAATTAAAAAAAAATGATTAAAATTTATTAATTTTCTAAAAATACATGATAAGATGTTTAAATTGTCCCTCTTAAATATAAATATAAAAATAAATTACCCTAATAAATATGAATAAAATTTAAAAAATAATTAATATAATCTCAAAATTTTAAATGAGCACTTAAAAGTAAAACAAGGTAAAATGTTTATTTGTTGCTGTTATAATTAAACGGAAGGAGTGCATGTTTTCTCTTATTTGAAAGTGGGAAAGAAAATAAATCTTTGTTTCCAACATTTTTCTCTCTACTAAAAGGAAAATAAAAGAAACTATGACAATAAATTAATAGAGAATATAGTTTTATTTTTCTTTTATATTTTATATAAAGAAGAAAAATTACTCTTTTTTCAAAGTGTTTTTTTCCTTTATATTTTATTTTCTCTTAAAGCCAACGTGTGTATTTATTTTCTTAATTTATTGAAAAAGGTCAAGGTTGATATTATGGGCTACACTACGAATACTCTCTTCTTTACTCACTAAATTAGTAAAAGCTTTTAGACTATGTTTAGTTAAATGTAATATAGTATAATGCAATCAAATATGTAATGTAATGAAAAATGCATTGTAGTGCAACACAATTAATATTCCATTGCCTTATTTGGTCATGTAATTAAAAAAAATTTAAAAATGCAATTATTTTTTTATTTTTATGTTTATTTGTAAATATGTAATATAATTAACACGTCACCACCACTTAGCGGTAGTTGTGGTAGTGGTAATGGAGCACCAGCGGATGTGGTTTTGGCGGTGGTGGTGGCGATAGTGAATGGTAGAGTTTGAGGTGAAATTTATTTTTGGTTCAACTTTTAAGGTATTGTAATGTAATGACAATTATATAAGTTTTTGGATGGAACGAATTATTATATTATTTTAAATAATGGTAAATACATTTATAATATTCATTATATTACAAAGTAAGAAAAAATCCATTCAAACTATTGTAACTAACTATATGATATAATCTTTGTTCTATTATATAATTGATTACATTGAAACTTTAGGGTTGAGAGAATTCAAAGCTGAGACCACTAATTATTCTCCGCCCATTATTGTAAATGCTAATCAAATCTATCGGTGGATATCGGTATTTTAAACGGATTAAGAGATTATAAGTAGTAAAATTTCAAAATAATTTGAATTAATAATTACACATATTTAAATGGATTTAGGACAAAAATAGGTAACTCTAGACATAATAATCTTAGAAAGCTTGAAGGATGGAGAGTTTTGTTATGGGATTTATTTGAAAATTTCACTTTTTTAAATAGAATTTGATTTAGGTATATCCAAATTCACAGAATTACTTTTTTCATACCAAATCCAAATTTGAATTTATAAATAAATTTTATAAAATTCATTTATTCCAATCAAAGGGTGGCTTTTTAACTTCTAATTCCATGCTTGACACTCTGGAACAGGATATTAAAGCATAATGTGCAATTTGAATAGACTTCAACTAAGTAGTGATTCAAATCGTTTTGGGTGAATTACAAGGTTCCACTATGCCGGATAAGCCTTGACTAGCTTTTCCCTCTGCAATTTGCATGTCTTGCACTTTCACTTGTCCCTTTCCATTTTGTGCCTTTCTTTTGGCCAGGTTGATTATTTAGACCGTATATACGGAAATTCTTTCCAGATAATGTTGCCGCAATAAATTAAAAAAAGCTTGAAGTAAAAGAAAAATATGATGAATACCTAAATTATAGTCAAATTAAGAGATAAAAGACTTCTATTTTTAAAAACTAACTAAATGGTCCTTAATTTATGATTACGTTAAAACTTTGGTGTTTCTATTTTTAAATGAAATTACCAAAATATTAATGAAATCATAATTTAAAGACTTCAAGATTAATTTTTGAAAATAAAAGTTTTCATGTGTTAACTATAATTTAGATACCAACTTATATTTTCCCTAATATGAAAATAGACTATTATCCAAAATTATTAACTTCAGATACTCCCAACTTCTAATTTTTGTTTCAGTAAATTTACTGCTGCTAAATTTGGAAAAATTTCAGCCATAGTTTATTACACAATAAACTAGTTTTTTTTTTTTTTTTTTTTTTTTTTTTATAGAAAAAACTAAGTATAATTTTTCAAATGTAATTCTAAAAGACAAGGAAAATCCCATTTGAGATAAATTTTATATAATTTGGCATTTTCTGGTAGACAATGGGGACCAAGGCACCACTTATTCAAAGAGGGAATGCATTATCCAAACCCAACCAACTCTATATATCCTGTCCCATTCAGTATTAGAAAAGGAAAATCCCATTTAAGACAGATTTTACAAAGAAAACGGATCGAAGCCAAGCGTACCCCAAAGTACTTCGGTCTACCAGAGGTCAGGTGGAATCTATGTGGGGAATATGTCCTTCAACTCTTCCACATTCTCTGTAAAAAAACCCTAACCGCGAAAAACTCAGAAATTGGAATTAGCATCTCTTGCACATAAATGATTATGCATCTTGGGGAAAACTACATATAGACGACTCGCAAATTTGATTTAAAATATGGTTTTTTGAGAGAAGCATACATGAATTGCAGCTTCAGACTCCAAAACCAATATTTACAGCTATCTTGCAGAAAAAACAGGAAATGAATACCTTTCCAATTTATGCAGAGAATTAATTGCTTTACTAGTATTCATGTTGTTGCTTGTGATGGTTAAATTCATTGATCTTCCATTCCTATGATGAAGAAAGGGTGTATGCATTTCTACTGACTACCAAAAGTCTATTCTGAAGTACTTCTTACCGATCCTGGTGTCCAACTTCTCCAATCTAGTTTCCCTATGGATCTGTTCCTCAGGTTGACTATTTCTCTTAGATCAAAAACCTTCTTTCGACAACTATTACCTTGTTTAATAGACTCGGGCTCAGTTTCTGCAGAGATATCCTCCTTAACTTCTTCAGTTTCACAGACAGGTGCACAGGGAACTTCATCTTGAGGTGAAGTCTCACTAATGATGTTTCCAAGCATTTCTACTACCTCGCTCATTTTTGGGCGGGACTTCGGCTGTTTTGTTAGACATTTGTTTGCTAGGGCTGCTAGTTTCTGAGCTGACTTGATGCTATATTGTCCTTCAAGTCGTGGGTCTAAAATAAGGTAGAACTTCTTTGAATCTGATACATATGGTCTTACCCATTCTAAAAGCTTTTGCTCGGCCCGAGGTAGGTTTCTCTCTAGCGCTCGCCTTCCAGTGATAAGCTCATAGAGAACCACCCCAAAGCTCCACACATCACTCTTCGCAGTCAGTCTGCCAGTCTGAACATATTCTGGAGCTGCATAACCCACTGTGCCCACAACCTTTAGGAATGCAGTTAAATTAGAGAATATTTTAGTATGCATAATAGAAACATATCAGGATTCATGAAACAAAGTGATTAGAATCTGCCATCCCTTGTAATAGAAATTAAGTTTAATGATGTAAATTACTGTAGAAAACATAATGAGTACACCAATATGCCAAAATTTTCAGGTGGCATTGAGCAAAACTGTTGTCTTCTTACTGTATGGTCAAAACCTTAAAGAGGTTGAAAGCTCAGTAAAAATTATGAAATATAGACAAGGCCTTCAGACAGAGCTCAAAATTATATACCTGTTAGATGCAGACATATTTACATAGGTACATAGATAAAGAAGAAAAACAACTTACTGATGTTGAAACATGTCCAAGTCCCTCAGGAGGCCCCTGCCTAGCCAGTCCAAAATCTGAAAGCTTCGCATTGAAGTCCTCGTCCAGCAGTACATTTGATGTTTTAAAATCTCGAAATATTAGCTGCACCAATGGATGACAAATCCTAATCAAACAACCAGCTAAGAAAACTAACAAAATGCAGACGGCATCTAATAATACAAAACTAAAGAATAAATTATTACAAGCATCATACCAAAATTTCATAAATAAAAGAAAACCAAACAAAAGCATAAAATTCCACTATGAGCACAAATAACTAGACCAATACAAAACTACTTCTCCTTCTTCCCTTTGGCACAATCCCTTTATGCATAGAGAGTGAATTCCACCATTACAAAGTGATTACTAACTATGCTTTCAATCTAATAACTCCAAAACATACAAGGTTTAAAATACCTGAAAATCCATTTCTTCATGGAGATACGCCAACCCGCGAGCTGCATCTTGAGCGATTTTCAGTCTTGTCATCCATGGAAGAGGAATAGGAACTCGAGCCAATAAATGATCCTCTAAGCTTTTGTTACGCATAAGCTCATACACCAATAGCCGTTGCATTCCTCTTTCATCATCTTCAGCACAATATCCTACCAACTTGACAAGATTTGGGTGCTTAACTACACCTAAGAAATTCACTTCATTAATCCATTCCTTATGCCCCTGAATACTAGAAATGCAAAACAGAAAAAATTTTCCCTTAAGTATACCTCACATATATCATAAATTTTTACTCACAGAAAAATATTTTTTTATTGAAATAGGATTTATATTCCAACAGTAGAAATCCGTCAAGAACAAGCAATATAAGCAAATCCATCGTTCTGTTGTCATTTTCAAATTAATTAAATTTCAATGAAATTAATCTCAAAAAATGCATTTGATGTATCTTAAATTTAACATTATCACAAAATATATAATTCAAAAGGAAATAAAAGGAAAGGAAAGGAAATTAAAAAATAAAAATAAAAATGAAAGCTTGCCTGGAAGCCGTGACGATTCAACTGCTTTATAGCAACGTCCATCTTCAAGTCATGACCTTCGATTTCATCATCAGGAACCCTAACAACACCTCTATAAACACACCCAAACCCTCCTTCGCCGATCAAAAGAGCTCTACTGAAACCTCTAGTAGCCGATTTCAACTCGGCAAAAGTAAAGACTCGCAGATCATTAGCTCTTCGCTGAGAGAGAAACTCATAGAATCCAACAGAGTCAGACAAGTCTCTCGACGAGTTACACTCATAGTCAAATTCAGACCGTCTCGTGTCAATACTACTCGAAGCTATGCTCAAAGACCTCGCCCACGAAACTCTCGACACCACTCTTGAAACGACATCGCCGGCACCTCCATCCTCGTCGTCTCTTCTCTCTCCGTTGGTGAAATGAAAACACTTCATTTACGACAAAAAAAAAATTTACTAACAAAATTAAAAATAAAAGGCTGAAAAGGAAACGACAGAAGAGTCAAAGAAGCAGGTGAAGAAGAGAGAGAGGAGTTGGTTCTTGCTGTTGTATTTTGGCTCAGCAAGTTTTGAAGAAGAAGAAGATGAAGATGGGCCCATATTCGGTGTCGTTTTGTGTCGTTTTTTGCAGAAAGAGAAATAAGAGTAGATCACGAGGGAGAGCGCATATTGCAGAAATTGCTTGCTAATGGCTGATTATTAGAGAGGGAAAAACCAATGGAGAGGTCCCCTCCGCTCCTTTTTCAAGTTCAGTTGAGGGATTCAACGGACATTTTTTAATTTCAGTTTCTTTGTTAGTAAGTTTTATTTTTTTTAATTAATAATTAAGGATGTTTAGGTTCAAACCGGAAATAATAATTTAAGAGAGTTATTAATTTTTTTTTTTTTCATATTTCGATCTCAATTTCTTAGTATATTACATGAGAAACGAGTAAATTTTTAAATAATTAAAATTATGCTATGAATTGAGATGGAAGAGAAGTGGCAAATGGAAGGGCATTATTATATGTATTTTTTCCTTTTCTTGAGAATATTTATTAAGTCGCTAGAAATTGGTAAATAATTGTTTTATTTCAAATCAAACGAAAATGTCAAAACTTGTTCTCGTCATCAATCACCTATACAATATAAAGTGTTTTTAAATCAATGAAATGTGCTCTATCTTTAATTTTGAAATTTATGTAATTTATATTTTATCGTTTACTTAGTTATCAACTATCGTGCATCAGTAGTTTAGACTTTTTAAATAGATAAATTTAAATCGGTCCAAAATTAATCGATTTTAATTTTATCAATTATATTTTAGTCTCAATTATGAAATGGTTTCCAAGGATACATTCTTTTTAATAAAAAATAATGAGAGCTTGAGAAGATATTAATAAATTTTATTTACAAAAACTTTTAGAGCGCTAACAAAAGAAAAAAATTTAAACTTTACAAATAAGAGAGAAAGTAACTTTGAAATAGAGAATCGTGACCATTAATACAAGTTAAATATAAAGAATTGAATACATATATTGAAAGGGAAAGGATTAAATAAGTGGATTAGGCGATCATTGATAATGAGATGTAGATACCCGTGGTTTATATAAAAAAAAAAGAAAAGGATTAAATAGTAATTAGATATTATAAAATGATATATATATTTATATGTATTTTTTGTTGTTTAGTAATTAGATATTAAAAAATAAAAAAAAATTAGAATAATAATTTTAAACGTAAGAAACCCTAATCTTTGGTAGGAAATAAATCTTAGTAATTATAAGATATTAAATAAATTTATTAAAAGAAAAAGAATTAGACATATATTTAATTCTTTCTTTTGTTGTTATTATTGTTAGTATTTCTTTTGTAATAAAAATCGACAGATAAAGCTGGTTTCAGTTAGTTAGTTTGTTATTATTATTATTATTATTATTATTTTAGGCAAAAGAACATAAATTGATCCACCGAAGAATCAATTTTAGTTTAACAAAGCAATCCATGATTGCGGGCCAAATAAACTATTATTTCTGTTTCATAATATTAATTATATTTAAAATTTTAAATTATTAAAAAAATTATTAAATTTATTTAAATTACAATAAATTATTAAGTAATTGATTATATTACTCTTAATTTAATATTAATTCTTTTAAAAAAATTATTTAATTAAAATAATAGCTATTGATCATATATAAAACGTAAATATAAAAAAAATTATATTACTTTTTAAAACTATAAATGTAATAAATATTTTTAAAAAATTATTTTCTTAAATATATAATTATTATATAATGGAGATAGTACAAGATGAGGTCATTTTCAATTTGAATCTGCCCGGTGTCTATTCATAAAATTGGTTAGATTATAAGTTCAATGAAATTTTTTTGCTTGCACAACAAGGTGTCCACATCTACTCAGACAAATGACTAGTCAACTAGTGATTAGTTATGCAGATGAAACTAATTTACCCTCCAACCAAACTGATATTCCATGAATTTAAAAATATATATTTAACATAAAATTAGGTAATTTAAATTTCATCACTGGAATTTATCTCTCTCTGTTAAAACGGTAGAATTATAGGTACTAAGAAATTTATCAATTTCATAGATTATCACATGTTTTTTGTCTATTAGATTTCATCACTTAAATTCCATAAATTCATATATCCGATTTTAAACCAATCAGGTGGCGGTCTGATTGGTTTTTCACTTATGTGAGGGAGTGGGAGATCTCGAGTTCAAGTCTTCTTGATTACAGTTGTTACTAATTTGGTGAGTTAAGAGAAAATCTATCTCTATTGTGTAACCTACAATGTTATTTCGATTTATAAAAGCTTTCAGTGAATTAAAAAAAAAATATCAGATTTTAAATAGCTATTAATGATTGGTCCATAAGATAAATATATATTTTCTTAACAAGAAGTCCTTATATAATAGAGATAATTATGAATTTGACATTCAAACTTTTAAATTTTCTATTTTACTGTCTAAATATGAAATCTTTACACTTAAACGTGAACCCTAAATTCATCCTAAGACTCCATTTATTTTTTAAAAATAACTTACTTTTGAAAAATATTTTCTTAAAAAATATTTTTCAAATGACTTATTTTCTGTTGTTTGATTAAAATATTTAAAATTAACTAAAAACATTAAAATTTTTAACTCATAAAACTATAAAAATATTAATAATAATAGAAATTTCATATTTTAAAAATTGTATTCTTAAATATAAGAAGAATGAAAAAAATGGTAAATTATGAAAGTCGCTGGTGACCGGGGGTGGTTCATGGCGCCAGTGGTGAACAGTGATTAGTGGTAGTGGCTATCAATGATTAATAAATTAAAAATATGGATTTATAAAGTCATAATAAGCTTGTCAATTTCTGGAAAATGTTTTACGTTCTTGAAAATGAAAAGTCATTTTCCTTTAAAATAACTTAATTTTCCTTTAGCGAGGAAAATTATTTCCGTTGACTTATTTTCCTAAATGCTTTAAATAACGAAAAATTGTAAAAAATATTTTCCTTCAAGTTATTTTACAGAAACAAAAAGAGCCTAATATAATATTTATGTACAAATTACTACTATAATATTATTTTATAGTCAAACTAAAACAAGTTATTGACATAAAAAGTCATGAATTATAATTTTAGAAGTTACTAAAAAGAAGAAAAAAAAAATACGTTACAGATATATCCATTACGGCGTTCTAATAAATTTTCAAGAAAAGAATGCTAAGGTTAGTCAATTGCATCTTAAAAGAGTTTTTTGACTTCCATGTAAACTAGCAAGACCAAGTCCACTTTGCACTGCTGTACAATTTTCATTGGATCAAAACTACAAAAACCTGACGCATCCTATTTTTTCTCTTAATGGAAAAAATAAATTTCAACGCAATTGAATTTGTTGTTTTTCTTCTGGAAGAAAATTGCTTGAAAGCTATGTTAAGAACTTGTTTTGCAACCGCTCTTGATGCAACGTTTATATTAGCTGTTATATCAATTGTAGCTATTATAGTAATCGTTAATTGTTCTATTAACAGTTAGCTATTAGCTCGTATTATAAAAGTTATGTTATAAGCTTCTTCTCTTATCTCCGCTATTAAAGAAAGACACAGATCTTAGCAGTTAGGGAATCCGTTGTAAAATTAAATTCATTTTAGGAGTGATTTCGCACCCTAGGTCCTAATCTAAATAATAAAAGTTCACTCAACTTGTAAAAGTTATTACAAAAGTTATATTGCCAAACAATACAATTAAAGATGTAGAGTTTTAATTTGGTTAAAACGTTAAAAGCCAGCTCAAAAGTTACTGCAGAATAAAGCTTTAATGTTTTGATTTAATTAACATTACTTTTATTATTTATATTATTTGGTGATATAACTTTAACTTTTATATTAATGTTTAAAGTTTAAGGAATAACTACTAAAATGTTGAACATGCTTAAGTTCACATAATTAATATAATACTTTATTACGGTGGTAATTAGATTCGCTAAATTGGGGCACTATGAAATTTAAAATTTGAATCCAACCAACTGTGCTCTAGTTAGTTTTCTCATGTCTTCGAGAAAACATTAGAAAAGAGAGGTTTGAAGTTCGAATCATCTCCATTACAAAAGTTATCACCAATGTGGTGAATATTATTCAAAGAAGAGTCATACCCACCTACCCTTGTTGTGTAACCCATATGTTTTTCTGATCCATTAAGCCTCTATATATATTAAAAAAAACTTAAAATTTGAAACCAAAATTAATTTTCTCGATTTATTTCAATGAGTAGTTTTAGATTTTTGTTTATTGAAATTGTTGGGAGAGTCAAATCGAAATTAAACCCAAATTCAAAATCCGTAAATTAATTATGATTTCAGCTTTCACCGAGTCGGTTTTGATCTAAACCGAACCAATTAGGATGCTTAATGGAAAAGTTTCTTGGTTAGTGGATCAAAGAACGTAGTAGAAAAGTAAATACTCATATTGCGGGTATTCCTAACTTTTGATAAATTGATAATTATTTATAATTTAATAGATTTTTCATATACATACGAAACAAGCACATTGTTGACATTAGGTAAAAATTTTATTTTCCTTTCAAAAAAAAAAAAAAGGTAAAAATTTTATAAAATACGTGTTTTTCTTCTTCTAATCTAATACATGAATTTTGTAATAAATATGACTATTTTTATCAAATTTATTACCCATTTTCAAGAAACTAAAGCATGAGTTGTTTTGCTCAAATTTTACAAATTTTTATTGTTGAAATTCATTTTAGAGATTTTCTCATGAATTGCAGGATTAACTGAGAATAAAAAAGTTAACAAAAATAATTAGAATTTTAATTAATTAAATTAAATTTCTTGTTTGTTTAATTTGCAATTACAATTAATTGTAATTAGGTGCAGTTCGATTAGTATTTCTAATAATGTGAAAAATAGAAAGTAAGATTCAAGTCTTTTGACTATAAGCGTATTTAGTTTCACCAATTTGATGATCTAAGTTAATGATTCGTTGGGTCTTCCAATGAATAAAAAAAAAAATTATCGACTAATAATTAAAAGGTTAAATATTTAGGACTACAATTCTAAATTTTAAATGTTTTATTATATTATTAAATAATTAACCACAAAATTTTTTTGAAGTTTTCATTTAAATTATTAAATCAAATATCCTAAATTAACTTTTGAAAGTAGAAAATTAATTACTAGCTCCCTGCCGAAGGCATAACATTCAATTTCACTCTAAACTTTTCAAATAGTTGCAAATTCACTCTAAATCAATATCTTTGTATTTTGGGCACCCTGAACTTATCAACATAGTTGTAATTATAGTTTAATTTGCTTTTAAAATGCAATTGCATTCTAAAGGTGAATTACAACATCCTGAATTTATCGATTTGTTGCAATTGCACCTTAAAAGTAAATTAAGGTTGGACTTTTGATAAAAACAATGTAAAAAATGGATTCTATAAACAATCCAAGTATTTAACTAATAAATACTAAAATCAAGCCCAAGTATTCATATAATAAACCAAAAAAAAAAAATCAGAATTTTCTCTTTGATTGTAAAATTAAACCAATTTTAAGATGCTAATGAGTTGGATACTAATTCAGGATTATACTTCCTAGGATGACGAAACAAATACGGTAATTTTTTTATCATTGTCGTTGTAGCCATTATTTAATCTCCTACAAAAAAGAGAAAAATAATAAGCTAAAGGAAAAAAAAAAAGAGGAAAAATATGATAAATTTTTTCTTTTAATTCAAATGTTATGTATTGCATTTAATTAAATTTGGATTGATTATTGAGTCTATGTTTATATTATTTTAATTATAATTCTAACTTTAATTTATTTTTAGGGTGAAAATTCAATAAATTGATTAGTTCAGGATGTTCTAATTCACTTTTAGAATGCAATTACTCTTTAAAAGCAAATTAGAGTGTAATTGCAACTAGATTAATAAATTTAGGGGGCCCAAGATATAAAGGTTGATTTAGATAAAATTGCAACTGGTCGAAAAATTGAAGGTGAAACTGATGGTGCGAATACCAAATATATAATTTTTATAATTGTTTCCAAATCTATTGCTAGAAAAATTCTTGGGAAGGTTGTGAAATACACTCACAAAGCACAATACATTTAACTTTAACCAAGCATTATTATTACACCTAAAACAACTCCACAAGCAACAATAATGGTGGTCAGAAATGGAAGAATTAGAAGAAGAAGGAGAAGAGTTAATATTAGAGCAAACATAATAATATTGTATTGTACACAAAACAACTTTCCTCTTTTAACAAGTATGTTTGGGTATTAGGCTGTCTTGAGAATTATGCACCATCATTGCTTCTACCTAAACAAAATCATGCATTTCCATTATCTTGCATTATTGCATTTTATATTTAGGTCAATCTATAGAATTAGTAATTTTTTAAAAAATTACTTTTAACACATCATACTAAATTTATAAAGATTTAATTTTCTCATTTCATTAAAATGAAATTATTTTTAAAAAATTAATTGAGTTAAATTGATCTTAAAAAGAAAGTTGCGTGGAGGTTATACTAGTTCTATTGAATGAGGATCCTTTCAAATAGTTCGAGTAGAAGGAAAGCCTACAAAATATAAGAATAAAAATAAGTGATGAGTGGTTCCATATACTTAGTGTAGACAGATTTTTTCTGTAAATTATTATGTAAAATAAAAAAATTATAATTTTCGAGAATTGATTAAAATTTTAAGCCTTCTTGTTAGATTATTTTAATAATCTGAATGGCCCATGTAATTAATGGGCTGGTTCGAATTAAGATGGCCTAAAATGATGATTATTGGGCTTAATGGATAAGGGCCAGTTAGGGTTTTAATATCTTTCCTCTGACTTATAAAAGATAAAGGAATCAACAGTTTAAGGTTAACACAAAAAAGAAAACAAAAACAGAGACTGTGTCGGCTGCCTCAAACACATACAGTGATAGCTTGAGAGAGCGTGAAAAGAAACTCCCGTAACTTAGATAATCTCTGACCATTGAGAGAAAACTTACGGACAAAACGTCAGACGAAGAAACATAGATCTACTGTTACGGTGAGAATCGAATTGTCGCAACGAGGTAATCCATAACATAGATTGTTGTTATGGATCAAGGTACGCTTCTAATTATTGTATATTCCTGTCAAACAAATTCTATGAACAATAGATCTAGGCTGTATTAAAGTTTATTCAACAGTTCTATACTAATTTATATTAATTTTTAAAGGCTTTTTTTAAAAATAAAATTTGATTTTATTAAATAATTTGATTAAAGTTAATTACATTAATTAAAAACAGGGAAAGAGAGACAAGAACCTTATTCAACGTTATCAAACATAGAAATAGTAGGGTGTGCCAAGACACGAAGAACACATTAACACCATTCGTCGTCTAGGGGTGTCCAATCGGTAAAAAAGAAGAATCAGACTCAAAATATATGTTCTATATGTTCATAAATCCTTTCTCCTTGAAATCCCAGCGCTTCTGCCGTACGAGGACTAATAGTATAAAAATATATTAATCTCAAAGGTAAAAAAGAGTTAACTACTATAAATTAAGGGTCTATTCGGCAATTTTAGCTGTTTTAATAATTATTAGTTGTTTTAATGGCTATCAGCTATTTTGCTAGTAGTTGGCTGTTAGATATTACTCCCTCTGTTTTTTTTATGTAGGACAACTAATTTTTCATCAAGATTAAAAAAATAATTTAGCTAACTTTTTTTTGGAATTTTTTTTCGAAGTTACTTCTAATATATCATTTATTTCTCCTCTAATATCAATGCATGTCTTAAATTATGTTTCAATATTCAATGAGATTTTAAATGTTTTGTTGGAATAAATGGAATATAAACAGTTGCAAAAATGAAGTTTATGCTCTAACATGTGGAGAGAAATTCGTTTTTTGTCATTTATTTGGGAAAGTTGTACGAGAATATGAAAATTTATATTCATTTAACCTTCCAATTGCCTTTGATTATTGAAAACATACTTTAAATTTGCATAAGTTTTTAAATTTTTGGCGAAATCTGTAAAAATTCCTTTCAATGTGGTCAACTTGAAAATTTTGTGTCATTTTTCTATTCAAACTTCATTTTAATCGGTGTTCATATAATCTATATGAGCACATTTTTTATACGATAGAAATTGATGTAAAAAATCCATTCACCATAATTTATTCATATTAAATGCTCATCTATACTTTTGTCTATCACTATCTTGAGAATATCTCACACTAAAAGCTTCATAAAGTATGAAAACAAAGGTAAAATAGACTTTTCACATTGGCATGATTCTCAAATTTATTAAATTATGCAAAATTTTCTATATAAAAAGAATACTCAAGATAGAAACTTTCCTATATAAAAAGAACGAAGGGAGTAGCTGTTAGTTGTTAGCTGCTTATATATCGATTTAGAATAAAAGTATTTAGTACAAAAAACTGTTTAATACAAAACGACAAAAAAAAGGTATGAAAATGAAAAATAAGATAAAGATAAATAATGGGTGTAGGTGTTATAAAAAAATTATAAAAATAAATGTTAATAAAGATAATGTTTCATGAAATATTGTTTCAAACTCTACGTTGTTATGATAGATACTGTATTATCAAACGCTATAATTAACTAAGATAGTGTTTGTCCTAATTAAAATACTAAACACTACTTTAAAGACCGCTATCAAACAGGGAGTAAGGCGTTAATGTCTACTTTGAACTTGAAAACAATGTTTTAGGACCTATGTGGCTTAGCAATTGTGTTTTATTAGTGATCAATTATTATTCTTGATTGTTTTTTTTTTTTGAAATGTGATTTATGGTCAATTATTAGTGGTCAATTGTGATTTATGGTGTTTACCTTCTTTTATATATAGAATAATTTTTAATTTTAAGTACACAGTTATCTAGTTTATTTAAGTCGTCAATTTGAAATTTTTATTAATAAAATTTATATAATAGTTTTAAAACTTTCAAAAATGTTATTAAAGTGTTCAAAATTAATAAAATTAAAATAATAATTGTACGCATTTTAAAAAATGTTCGAGAAACATCATTGTACAACATAAATACGTTAGACCTTTTAATTTGTTCATGCAATCTAAGGTATTGTATTAGGATTGAACACAAAAGCTTTAACTATATGTTGCCCACTAGTACAGTCACCCTCATTTGTTTTGATTGTATGCATTTTACAATATGGATAATCCGCCGGCGGGCGGCGGCCGCAGCCATCCTGGAAGTCTTAAATGACAATAGAGAATAGACCATATTGGTCTTACATTGGAATAGACCAATCATTCTTCATTCCCTATTTTAAGCTAAATTGATTAACCAACCAGCTTTGTCTCAGTCATACTAAAACTATTTCACTATTTCTTCAAATTTTCAATTAATTAAACCTTAATTAAGTTATTATATTATGTTAAATATAATTGATTACTTTACTTATAACGTTAGAGTTAATAACATGATAAGGTCACGATTTATATAAATTTTAATTATTTAAAATAAATTCATGAATTTTAATGACATTAAAAGTTATTTTATGCTAATTCTAAAATAATTCAAAATAATTTTTATTTTTTTATTTATCTTTATAAATTTCATTATTATCGATCTACGCTCTCGAAACACACGTCTAGCTACTAATTTATTATCACTCTCATAATAAGAAAAAATCATAATTATATTTTTTGCTATTTATCTATCTATTTTGATATATTGAAGAGTATAATATAAAAATTTCACTTAACGAGGGTTTTGGTGGTTCTAATCTATTTTAATGAAGTTGATCTAATGGCAAGGGTGTGAATACCTCTTTTTTGACAGAAAAGAGAGAGCAAGTATAACAATGCTTGGTGTAGTTTGTATTTTGGGCCTTGAAACGGACAGTAAGGCAACTGGCCCATATAAATAATCTGGGCCAAGCTTGGTTACACTGAACTTTAAGGTGGGTAGCCCAAGACCAACTTGTTTCAACACTCCTCCCCCTCAAGTAGCAATTAAGCCGCTTGACAAGTATACAATTAGACATGGATTCTGGTTCATGGAACCGACGGTTTAAAATTTTTAAAATATTAAATTTGAATCAATTTTTGTACCGCCGGTTCCGATGAACTGACGGTTCCGATCACGGTTTTCGGCGATATATATATATATTTTTTTAATCGATTCTAACGTTACATTTTTTTTTTCCTAAATATTAATATGAGTTTAAAAAATATTGGTAAATTTTATTTAAATAAATTTTACAATGTTCATACTCATATAAGAATAAAATTAATTAATTTTATAAAATAATCAAATAAATTATCACTTTATTTTGTTTCAGTGTTATTAATTAAATAAATTCTAAGAAAATTTTGAAAAATGCTTCAAAAGATTGTAATTTTAAACTTAGAAAACAATTTAAAACGGTAAAAAAAAAAGTTAAAAATAATATAAGTTTAGACTAAATATTTCTCCTTTTTTTTTTACCATTTCACTTTTTAGAATTTTAACTTTTAAAGTAAAGTGTATTTTAAAAAAAATTCAAGTAAAGTATATCATGTAGTAAAATATTATTGAGATTTTTAGAAATGTATAAAATAGGCTAAGTAATTGTCATTTTGAAAATAAAAATAAAAAATTTCAGGCTCGAACCGGATCGAAACCATCGGTTCCAATTCATATTTTAACATTCACATGAACCTTAATCGACTCTTGAACCGCCGATTTCAGTTTAAAATTTTGAACTGTCGATTTCAATTCATCTACAATACAGTTAAGTTTCAGTTCTGTTCTGGTTTAAACCGAACCAGTGGCCATGCCATAATACAATCGCCAACACGGGTGCATCACGATATATCCTAGATGAGAACTTTAACTTTTCTTGCATAGGTTCGTGTGCAAGTTATGTTATTATATTAAAAATTTGAGTTTTATGAGTAAATTAATTAAATTCAATAAATAATATATTTAATATTTAGACTTACAATGAATGATGCTTATTTTTTTTAGAAAATAACCAAAATTATTTTAATGGACTCACTGTCTTCGTCGTTTTTCTTACAAAAAGAAGAAGAAAAAGACCAAAAGGAAAGGTGGTCAATGAAGGTTGAGTGGGGGTGGTCAAATCATCTGTACGGCGATCCGGAAATCTGACACTGTGATCACCCGCTGCTTATGTCCAATCAATCCAGTTGTGAATTTGTGATCTTTCACTTTGTTTCTTTTATTTTCATTCGTTTCTTTTTTCTTTAATTTTTTTAATTAAAATCTGTATTTAATTACCTTTTTACCCATTCTAGTATTTTTGGGCCAAAATTCTAACTGACACGTACCTATGACCAGAGGGAGTTTCGGTCATAACGTAGCTAAATAGGTGAACCCAATGAAACCCACAGCCAATATGATGCACGAAATGCCTTCTTCAAGACATTGTCATGCCTCCACGTAAATCAATCATTGAAATCTACATCTCGTGATGGTTAAATTTCTGTTTGATGAACTGAAACGTAACGCAATAGAATGTAACTGAATATATACTTTTTTCATCCATATGCCCGGTTCGAGTATTACGGGCTCTATATAGGCGTGACTCTCCTAAAGGGTTAATTTTCATATATAAAACTTGAACTTGAAATTTTTGTGAAAAAAAAAAAAAAAAAACTCAACTACTTCGTTCCAACCAATATTGGTTAACTAAAATAAATTTAGTGTACATGCGAGTTGTGATTTAATTGGTAACGCAGTCTGAATATGTGCGAAAAGCTCTCGAGTTCGATCTTCACTAAATATATCTGCTGGGAAGAGGCAAAAAATTTGAACTATTGCTAAGCGATCTGAATTAGACAGTTCCTAGTAAAATGTAATGCATAAAATGCCTTTTTTTTTTTCTTATTTGAAGAAAAGGAAAACAGAATATATTAATTTAGCAGCATATACAAGAAATATGTTGACTCCATCTCCTATTTATAAGCGCATTGACCTGCTTCGCTAGCTCGAAAGTTGTGTTAGGCTAAGTTAATTTCTTTATTCCTTACATTATATTACATTACATTTTATTACCATTTTATGGAGAAGAAATCTTTTTTTTTTCCTAAATTTTTGTTATTGAATTCGAGATATCTAATGTAAAATATATTTTTCACATTCCTTCTTTAAATGCATATTTAGGGTTATAAGTAAATCTAGTCGAATTGAATTTTATTAAGATCGGATTGGATCAGATAAAGTATACTAGAGTTGGAGTTTTGCTCAAACTTAATTCAAAGTTGAAATCAAGTTTGAACTTTTTTTTTTGTTCATAATTTATTGTTAAAAAGTATTCCTTTATAAATTTGAACTCGACTGGTTAAATTTATTAAATGAGTTGAAAAGAGCTTTTTAAAGTTAAATTTTAAATAGTCATTAATGGCTCAACTCATTTGCAACCTATCTATATCACATTAACCATTTATATACCAAATCAATTGACTTCGTGTCAATACCAACTTAATTAGAAAGTTTGTAAATTGTTTTGTTTGGTATGTCTAAGTTGCGGGATTCCAGATAGACAAAACACGATTAAAAATAATAAAATTATACTAAACCTTATACCCTAAATCCAAAATCTAAACGTTAAATCTTAACATAGTATATTCTAAAACGTTAAAACCTAACCCCAATGAATATTAGAAAATTAAGGTTCTTATGTATTGATTTGATTATAATTGTAGTGATACAATTAAAAATAATAAAATTAACTATACTTGAAACCTAAACTTTGAACCCATGAAACCCTAATATTTTAAACCTTAAAATCCTAATAAGCTAAAACCTAAAATTTAAATTCCAAAAACCTTATAAAACACAAATTCTAAATCTTACAGGCATTTAAATTTTTCTAGTTTATTATTATGATTATTATTATTATTTATTTGGAAAAACATTTTTCAATGAACTAAGTTGATTTAGTTTGAAACTCCATGAACTCTAGTTGAGGACCATTTAGATTACAGACGGGTCTGTTGAAGAGTAAACATGGTTTGTAGCTCGTGAATGTTCAAAGTCCGACAGGTAAAGCTATAGGTAATGGAGGAGGAAGAGGAAGAGGAAGAAACCTAGTAGGCATAGACCTTAGCCGCAATAATGGTTTGAAATATAAATATTTTTGCAATACACAACACGGGACTGCTGTATTTGAAGATATAGCAGCTTCCACATGAATATTTCAGCTTTTTATTTTTGCTTTTAGACTTCAAAACCTGACAATTCTGTATCAGACCCTTCACATGCTATATTACACTCTTCCCTTCTCTCTAATATTTAACTCAATCCTGTATTTTAATCCATTTACTTTTACAAGAGAGTAATTTTGATGTTATGATATCAATTTCAAAAATGTTTATTTCATTGGGAGGTGAGTTCATTTCATATTTTATTGATTAAGATTTAATTATTGGGGTAAAAACATAAATGACCATTGTAAATCGTAATTATTTCAATTTATATTTGAATCATTTCCTATTAAAGATTAAAATGCTTTTAATACATATTTAATTTATTTATGAGAATCGAAATCTTGATAAGGTGTGTATGTAATATAGCATGTCTTGATAAAAATATTCTGTTGGTTAAAAGATATGTGTTGTCGCTATCATGTGTACTCTAAAGGGATGAAATTCATAATATATTCATAATAAAAAAATAAAATAATTAATAATATTAAAATGGTGATTTTTTGAAAAAACAATTCAACTGCATCCAATTAACTTTAGGGTTAAAGACTGCGTGAAACGAAGGACAATGCAATTTTAATTCTTTTGGTACGAAAAGTATAAATTAATAGAAATGGACCTTTTCTATATATATGATATATGAATTTAAAAAGTGTTCAAATCTAAGTAATAAAAATGTCACCACATCAATCATGTTGAGTTGTCATCCTTTTGATTTTATCACTTGACGACCTAACAAACGTTTGCATTCATCTCTCTCTTCTTTCTTTTTTTTTTTTCAATTTATATATTTAATTAATGGAAATAACCAAAGAAAGATTTTGTACTTTAAAATCTTAATAGTTTTTTATTTAAAGAATATAGATAAATAACATTATTTTATATAGTTCATCACTCCATTTATAAGTTAAATAAAATTATATAGTATTTTAATATATTAAGAATAAATTCATATCATTAATACATATTTTAATTTTCATAGATCTGATTTAGGGTTATAGAGAGCTATAATTTCAAATCAAGTCAGATTTTGTACAAATTTAAAACTAAATTCCGAGATATGCTTGTTTATTAAAATTATATTATTGAATAAATTCAAACTGAATTTTTTCAAAATCAAATTTGGAATATTTTACCAATAGCTTATCTCAGTTATACATATAAAACATAATTATTCATGATATGCCTAATGGAAACATATATTCAAAAGGCATTTTTAACCTTAGGAGAATCGTCCCATATATATATACATATATATACTCTAACCAAGAAATTTGAAACCCTTATGCTGTGTTTGATGAGTTTTATTAAATTCAATGCAATCAAAAAACATTTTTAATCCTAGGAGAGTCATCCCAATATGAAATCTATAATATTCAAATCGGGACATGGTTGGAGCTTAGTTGGCTTTCAGATACCAGTGAATATAGACTGAAAAAATGCTATTAATTTCACATTATTCATTAAATATACTTGATTTAGTAATTAAATTAAGATACTAGAAATAAAAGCTTTATTGGGTTTTTTCTGAAATGTGAATGCAAATAGAAGAGAAAGCTAATAGTTAATGATCAAATTATCTAAGCTTATTTTGAATAATTAAGTATAATTAATTTGTTGGTTGTAACTAAAATTATATATTGTTTCAAAGTGAATTTTTAAGTTACTCAAACATAGAAATCCTAAAAAGAAAATAAAATTCTTTATGAATTAAAAAAAAAAAAAAAAAAAACAGAAATCATATTTGAAGAATTGCATTTCCTAATTATGAAATACATATAAGATGGCCTAAAGATTTTGTAAAATATAAGAAATCTAACTTGTAATATGACTATGGAATACATATATATCTTGATGAACAAAGTGAATAGCAAATTGACTTGCCAATTAAACTAATCTTTAGGGTTTTGCATCTACATTTTACACAAAGATACAGAGAGTCAAACCTAAACCTTACAAGATGAAGCTTAAGCAGACCAAAATGGGTATAGATAAATGTAGAAGATGATCAAGGACTGTACTCAGTCGTAACATCTTTAGGGAAAGGATCACGAACTTCAAAGAAAGAGCGGTTCTTGACGACAATATCGTACATATGAAACGACTTAAAGTTGGAGAAATTTATAGGGAGAGATATAAGATCGGCAGAATGGTCGGACTTGTGGAACTGGAGAAGGTTTGGTTGGCTACAGTTATAGTAACGAGTCCAGCCGAGTTCGAGTAGACGCTGTTCGAGTTCAGTGTAAGAGTGAATAACTTGGTTGGCTGGAAGGTAAACAAGAACCCTCGGTCGAGCACCAGGTGCTGTGGCTGTGCCGTGAGGTGGTGGCTCTTTCTGCTCGAAAGATTCTCTTGTTGGGTTGCTTCTCAACCGTGCTACACCTTTCTTGTCAAATATCCACACACCAGACATTGAGAGACAGAGTGTGTGCGCGAGAGAGGAACGGTGAAGGGGTGCAAGGGAGTTGTGCGCTTAATTGTTATTTATTTATATAGGAGGAAGAGCACACGGATGGGAACCAAACGAACGAAGCCGTTAGATTAACCAAATTGAATCGTACTCGGCTGAATATATAAATTCATTTCTTAATTTGCAACTTTATCATTTTGCACTCTGAAAATTTGCAGATAATCTTATCATACTCTTTAATTTATAAATTAGGATACTACACACGTTTTAATACTAATATAAATAATTTTTAAGAAATTTAGCTTTTATCTGTAAGATATCAATTTGATATGTTGATATCATAATTGAAACAATAATTTTTTTAATTTTTAACTTTTTAATAAGTGTTTAATTGAATTAATTTTATAAATTAAAATTTTAAATAAATAAATTTAAAAATTAAAATATTTAATATATATAATTTTATAAATTAAAATGTTAAATAGACTAAAATAAAACTCGATCGGTGACGCAAGATTAAACGAAAAAAAAAGAACAGAAAGAGGAACGTCACTGAAAGTTGTCAGTATACTAGCATAGGCACAGAGTAACATCAAGGCCTTATAAAAAAAAAAAATCGTTGAATGGACTCTTCTTGCATTATCCCATGTGATCACCTTTTTTTTTTGTTTTTTATCATTAGTACATTTTAGGACTCTTTCCATTTTGCATCTGATCTATTGGTTTGACATAATTATTTTACCGGTAAATTTATGTATTCAATCAATTATATTTTCAATCGAATTTTACTTATAAAGTTAAGATTTGAAATTTAAAATTGATTTGATGGAAGAGTTTTACTTAAATATCAACTTGATTCCAACGTTAAAACACTTGTGCAAAGTCTAGGGTATGATGGTACATTTTTTTATTTGCTAAAAAAAATATTTGGTCAGTGTTTTCATGTTCGTTATGGTGACAATAGAGCATTCTTAATGCAATGAGGTATAAATTTTGAATTCTAAATATGAGCTTAATTTGTTTTAATGGTACTATGATTATGTTCAAGGTAGAAATACAAGATTGTGAATTCCAACAAAAGTCATCAACTTTGAAATTTATGGGCTCGTAATATATATAAATCAAAATTGATAATTAAAAATGAACCAATCAATTTGGATTAGTTTTCAATTAGCTACAACATACGTTCACCTCTAGTTTTGAAGGTGTAAGATTTGAAATTTGGTCATAGTTGGGGCTAATTTTAATAATTTAAAAAAAAAAAGAGAGAGAAAACTGAAATAGTAAAATCCAAAACTGAAGTTAAACCAATTAAAATTGTAGAACCAAACTACAAAATGTAAAATAAGGAAAGTTGTGAAGTTACCTGTTTTTTTTTAAAGTTCAGTAATTAAAGGAAAGACTAACCTGCTTTTTAACTGAGTCATTCCAAGCAGCAGCAGAAGATTGTTTTCTGTTTTCTTTTTTACTCTCTTTAACACTTTTTTCTTAATCAATTTCAATATAAAACATGGGCTTATATAAGTACAACAGGTATACGTTCATAAACTAAAATTGATCTTAATAATAGTTTTGTTTATATCTTTAATTTTTTAGGATAAGAACTTAAAATTTGTACCAAATCAAGCTATGCATACCCCTAATTTAGCAACAAGTTAAGAGGGGAACTTGTATTTTTAGGCATGCAAGCCAAAAGGAATATCCATCAGGAACCAAATGTTTCCTATAATATTTATAGCGAAAGTTCAATCGAAAGCCGTCTTAGCTCAGCTGGTAGAGCGCATGGCTTTTAACCATGTGGTCGTGGGTTCGATTCCCACAGACGGCGATTTTTAATAAGATTATACTTCAGGACTAATCAAAAAGAAAAAATAAATTATTTTTTCGAAAGTTAAGTTTTAGCTCTTAATTATTATTATTATTATTATTTTGAAAGTTAGCTGTGATAACAGTTTATATTGTATTCGCCATTAATTTTTAAAAATTCATTTTTAATTTGTGAAAATGGAAATCAAAATCATCTTACACATAACGTAGTAAATAAATTAATAAAATGGTGAATCCATCAAGGGATCAAATCATGCAATTTAAGCCCCCAACAGGAGATCTCAAATCGCGGAATATCTAAAAAAAATTTTTTAAAGAGAGAAGATAAAAAAAAAAAAAATACAAGGAAGATCTTGCTAAAGGAAAAAATGACAAATAAATTGGTGTTGCAAGAAACAGAAAAAAACGACATTAAGACTGGACCCATTTGAAAACCCACAACAGAGGTTCAAGAAAGTCCGAGAAAAATGCCCAAAGCCTGATTGATCAATCTTTTGAAGCACTGAAGCTTCGAGAATTTTCCATATATAGACGTATTTTGTTAACGAAAGCCCAATTAGAATTCCCCAGAAACAACCACAGTCTCTCTTCTGCTCCTATAAATATCAAACCCACATTAATCTCACCATCGATGAGAAGATTACTATCTCTGTTACCTATCAGAACTGTTCTTAGCGATAAGCAAAGTAGAAATGGCTATGATTCCAAGTTTCTTCGGTGACTCGCGAAGCAGCGCTTTCGATTTGTGGGATCCGTTCAAGGATTTTCCATTTTCTTCTTCATCTTCAATAGTTTCTCGAGAAAATTCTGCTTTTGTAAATGCTCGGATCGACTGGAAAGAGACACCAGAAGCTCATGTATTCAAGGCTGATCTTCCTGGGCTTAAAAAAGAGGAAGTGAAGGTAGAGATTGAAGATGATAGAGTGCTTCAAATCAGCGGAGAGAGAAATATGGAGAAGGAAGATAAGAATGACAAGTGGCATCGCGTGGAGCGTAGTAGTGGCAAGTTCTTGAGGAGATTCAGGCTGCCAGAGAATGCAAAGATGGATCAAGTGAAGGCTTCAATGGAAAATGGAGTTCTAACAGTGACTGTTCCTAAGGAGGAAATCAAGAAACCCAATCTCAAAACTATTGAGATTTCTGGTTGAGCTATTATTTCCCGTATGCGAACTTATAAATATATGGGTTGTGATTATTTGAAATTTATGAGGTGGTGTTTGATGTAAGGCTTCTTCTAATTTGTCTCAGTTTACCTAACTTCCAATAAAAATGATCAAAAAGGATACAACCTGTTAATCTTTAGTAGCTCAGAATTAATTGGAAATGTAAAGCTCCATAAATAAAGGTAATCAGTTGAAGACATGTACATAAGTGTTTCAAGACAAGGTTAGCAATCTGGAAAATAGCGAGTAACATCTACAAGGTAATGGCTCGGCCGAGCAACAAAAGACAGTTGGAACTGAGCCTTCATTCACCATGTCCATGGATGCTGCACCAAACTTTTCAACCAACAATATGAAGCATCATTAGCATGGGATAATAGCCTGAACTTCTGCTATAGGACTTCTATTTGATTAATCTGATAAATCAGAACAGCATTTGAAACATCATTAATAATTAGTTTTTAGAAATCACATTTTCAAGTAATAAAGCCACTACTTCACAGCATCTAGAACTAAATAAAATCATATATAGTCTAGGATGCAAGTTGCACTTGGCACTAAAAATCCACTATCGAAATTGTATTTTTAAATTGACGATGCCAAATGGTTAATGATGGCTCTGATGGGTGGTTTTGCTAGAACAGGCAATAAGAACTTAATGAATATAGTTAAAGGGACTCAAAAATGTTATCCTTAAGCTAAATGAATAAATGGCTTCTAGGGGTCATAGTTCACCAATAATCTTAAAGTATGTTATTGTATTTAGAGCTGTCCAAATACCTATGGAGCTGTAAAATGCACAGTGAATATAATAGGAAAACAGGACTTTACCAGACCAGAGGATAAATTTTTCGAAGATCTGAAGAAACTCATTCAAAACTTGATTGCTCAGTAATTCAAATTTCCAAAATTTACAATTTTCATGAAAATTCAAAATTTCATGAAATACTGAAAATTTTTAAGTCCAGCCTAAATTTGAGGAATAAAATAACTTAATTGAGATTTCAAGGACTTGTAGGACTGCAGTAGGAAAAAACAATGACAAAAAAGAAAGAGGCATTCTATCCATAGGGGACCTTCTACTTCCTTCAATTATTAAAACCATACCCAACAGCCTCTCTACAACGAGCATGTCCTAACATAGTTCTCCAAAAACATATTACCCAAGGTAGAAATTATGAAAAGAAAGACAAGCTATATTCAATCTTTCTATGTATCTTTAATGCATAGGTCAAGAAAACTCAAGCTGGATTTTTGAGTTGTGCAGACACTTGATATCCTGCTTTTCTTGCTACAGGAAATGAGGTGAAAAAGGAAATTGCAAAATCACCTGTCAGATTCATATTCCAGTTAACAGAAGCATTAGATGTATTGCACCAAAAAGTTTGGGCTGCATCAGGTAATTGGGTGATCAAAAGAAAAGTTAGATAACAACCTTCTGCTTCCCTAAGCCATACCTTCTGCCTACATTCAAGTAGACCCCAACTATTGGTTGTTGAAGGAATTTATAAATGATCTCTTCTTATCACTGACAGAATCAGTATGAAGTCTATAGAGGAAATCTGAAAGGGACCCGCCTCAAGCTTTGATTTGGTGGGTTAATGATATTGGGGATTCCATTGAAATTCGATTAAAAATTTCTGCAGAAAAACAGCCCTGAAGATTGAGCAGAGTAAATCAATAATTTTGTCAATTTTAGGTGCTAATTTCCAGGCACTAGTATTTAGTAACTTGGCCAATTCTGGATGCTAATTCTGAGCCTTAACATTACTTTTATTTTGAGTTATACTAGCATATAGAAGCAACATAGAGGAGGAGTCCTTTAAAGCTATATCATTATTTCTGGTCATTTTAGGAGCCATATCAATCTTTTATATGGAATATGAGTCCAAGTATAGGTTTAGAATCACTTTCTTTAAGTCTACCCCATGCTTGTAATGCTTTATTTTTAGAATTCAATGAACTAAATTTAAGCAACTTATTCTTTTAATTTGAGTTGTGTGATGCAATTCTAACCCTAGAAAGTGCGAGGCTTTTTTGATAGGAGTAGTGAGTCCTAAATCCTATAAGTGTGATATCAGTAGTTTACCTTCAACTACTTGAAACTTGATTTTCTTTGTCATTTTAAAAGAAAACCAGAACTGCCTTAGTTTTTTAATCTATCGTTCTTATTTTCTACAAACCCTAACCCTAATTTCTAAAAGCCGAATTTTCCCCAAGCTGTCCTACGCCGCATATATATGCAAAGCATCAAATCTAGAAGTGGTTGAACACCTTTCACCTCATTGACAAATTTGTCCAGTTAAGAAATTTATGGCATCAGTATAACAACAATGAATTCTTAATGTAACCCTGCACTTGTATGTTACTCTGCTATCTATAGAGAGTGATTCACAGAAAATGAGAAAGTACTATAACGTGCATTGAGGACGAACATGCATACAGAGAACATAAAATTAAACAATTCATATAATCCCCAACAGGCCTCAGAGGAGTATGCTAGTAATCCCTGAAACGAATCGCTAAAGAACATCCAACTTCTACAATAGTTTTGTTAGCAGTTCATCCTTTTCCAAACCCATAATTTCTCTTTCCTCTCTTTCTGGAGTCTTCTTGTTCTGAAACTTCTCAACTTCTATCGTTAAAAAGCCAACATTCTCATCTTTCAAGCTCTATGCTGTTCTGATTTCAAACAGGCCTAAAGATTATTACCCAATTGCAAGTTCAACTTCCCAAAACCTTAATCCCAATGTAGTAGTAGTTGATTCCACTTAAATCTATTTAATGAATAGTCTTTAATTGTCTATCACAGTGCTTTCATAATTAAAAAAAATTGTCTACAAATTCAAAAACATAGTGGAGAATCCAAATATTTAACAATTTAACACCACATAAAAACACTTGCAAAATTGAGAAATTGAGATGTATGGAGTTAAGTGCAATATACCTGCAAGGCACAAAAATCAGAGGTTTCTGGCTTTTGAAGGAGGCCATTTTCCCTTCTTTCTCATCCGCCGCTTTCGAACAAGTTTCTTATTTCGAAGCTTTATATTCTTGGCCAATTTCACCTTCATTTTATGCTCAAGCTTCTGTTGTAGCTTTGAATCCAAAGAAAGATCGCCAAACAAAGGCACGTCTTCTTCATCACTTTCTGAAACGGAATCTCCACCATCCGGACCGGTCCCCTTGATTTCAGCTAATGCCTTAACAGCCATTGGAGAGTTGAAGGACAGAGCAGTCAGAGATTTTGAGAGTAGATCAGTAGATTTCGAGTGCAATCCAGAAACTGAAAGCCAATTAGAAGAAAATTAATGGAAAATGCAGAATAAACCCTAAAAGAAATAACAGAGATAGATACCTGAGGAAATAGCATTGGCTTTGTTAGCTGAGAAAGGCATGGAAGCAGAATCTGGAGAAGGAAATAAAGAGGGAAAACTCATGAGAAAGACACCCATTTTTTTCGCTTTTTCCCTCTCTTGGAGTTTTGGGGCCTACCTCTTTGGTTTTGATACCGAACGGGTGGGATCTTGTGTGGTTCGGGCTATGCTGGGAGTTCAGGTGTAAATGTAATAGGACTAGTCTATTTCTGAACATCTCCAAATCCAGTCGGCCTACGAACTTTTCTGGAAAAAATTGGAAAATGATTTTTGTAGTGGTCTTATGATTCTATGCTTTTCTGGTAATTGTTCATCGATAAAAATATAATACGTGTATTTAATTTGGTAGGCAACAAATTTCATAAACATAAAAATAGAGGAATTTAATTTCAAATGAACTTATGGTAAAATCTTTGTGCTTGTTAAACAAAATGTTTTCAATCTATTCTACAGCTTAACACCTTCAAAGCTTTTCTGGGATATACTTTTGTTTATTGTCTTTGATGGATTCGTTTTTTGTCCCACGTCTAAAGTGATTGATGAAGCCATCTGAAACTATAAGATTCATAGCTTCCTTACCAGTACCCCTGACATACCAAAAATGGGCATTCATATGCATATCACTAACCATTAAAATCAATGTATTTGTCCATCGAATAGACATACAGGAACTGGCAGATCCCATCCCAATAATTCAAAAGGTCAACAAATCTCATTGAATTGAATCAAAATCAGAGAATTTACCTAGGTTAATATTACAAAACATTCAGTCAAAATTAGTACAGTGACCCTGGTGAATTTGGAGAACAATCTGCCTCTTTCTCCATAGCATGTCATATAATCAACACCATAATCCAAACCAAAAACCGTCTCTTTATGCTTATCAAAATTGGAATCAGATCGAATGGCCCAGACAACCCATCTACCTGAAAATTTCTATCATAATAAAGTACTAATACAACATTTCCTGCAGTCCACTTTCGGCCATCTTTTCCAAGTCTTCTTGTGACAACAAGGTTTTTCGACCGCTTACTCCGGTCTTATCATATGGTTGAGCCATCTTCCGAAGAAACTGCATGTAAACATGCACAAGGTTACTTGTAATAAACCACTGAAGTTTGGTCCAATACACATTTGGTTTCTGTCTTTTGTGTGATTAAATATTAAGTCCTTTTACGGACCAAGAAACAAGGAGATTTATAAATGTTTTCTTAAGATATTTTTAGCCTACAAAAGAAGAGTCATGGTTATATAAATTCATATACCGAACTTTTAATTAGAAATTTCCGGGCAGTTACTTGTAATTTTCTCAGTTAAATGGACAATACAATGATTCCATGTATCGATGATCCAGATTTCTAAGAACCTAAAATATAAACATAGAGTACAAAAGCCTTTTAAGAAACATCAGTTTACCAGTACACTGCACTTTCTTGAAGTTCTAGCATAAAAATGTTCCGACACAAAGCTTAAGAAGTGATTTTATAGTTCTGGAGTAAATTAATGATCATCAAATGGGTCTGAGAGCACATCTAGATGTTTCCCCAGAAGTAAATGTAGCACAAATAAAATATGGCTGCAAGTACAAACCTCACGTGCTATATGCAAAGCCATGTCAGTGCTCAAATTCAGGTTTGCATCACGCAAATGTGACAGTATCCAGCCAGGCAACTTTGAGCGCTTGTCATGACGGCTATATCTGCACAAATTCAAATGATTAATGCATTTTAAGCAGCAAAGAGAATTATTAAGCAGACTTTAGATAGAGTGGTAAGATCATTGCTAAGCAAATGAGTCCTTGCCCAACTTTTGAGCATAGCCTCACATTGCTAAGCAAATGTGAAATCTGGTTAAAAGTAGCCATTTCCCTCTCAGCATGTGTCTTCTCCCAACAGGGAGATTATTTTAGTGTGTATAACACAGAAGAGGTAGAGATGAGAATACCAATTTGCTGATGAAATGTAAATCCTACCTTTTATCAGCAAATATCATCATCCCATAATCAGCCTTCGACCTGATCACTCGGCCAACACATTGAGCTGCTTGTCTCTGCTTCAGTCGAATCCCATTAAGGTTATAATCTCCAATATCAGACAAGAACTCAAACTTCACATTAAAACATATGATTTTATTAAAAATGGCAGTAGAATCATACCAAAGCATCAAACGTTAGGAAATCGCCTTCCTTTATTTGAAATGTGTCCCGTAGATACTCCAACCGTGAAATTAATATTCTGCAAAAGACTCTTGTCTAAATATACTTGAAATATATAATGAATGCTAAATAAAGAAAAATTGACCAGGTTCTAAACTATTTTCGCTCTCTTTCCCAACTATCAAGCACTTGTAAGATCTAAATCTCAGGTTCTACCATAACATCATGCAGCTTAGAGTATGAGAACACTTACTTGCTTAATGTATACTGGAAAGGAATACCAAACATGATCACTAGTCTACCATAGTGTCGATCAAAATCTATTCCTTCAGCTACTTTTCCCCTGCAATTTACAGAAATATACCTCATCATCAAACCAGAACAAATAACTAAATCCGTTGCAACCTCATCTCTCCCTCTTGCATCACAAGAACCAAACCAACTACAAAAGAAATTTTTTCTGTAATCTGTAACAAAGAAAGTAAGCTCGCACATATCACACATACCTAGCAACAGAGAAAAAAACTGCACCTCTCCCACAATCACATGCCCTGCGATAGTTGTCAAGAGCCAATGTAGTTTCCACTACATCCTGGGTCTCAATAAAGACAAGCTTATGTTGCATTATGTCCTACAATAACAAAATCATGGGGTAGGTACTCTAGGGTATAAAAGACAACAATCTCATCAACAAAGCATATTATCAATTTAACCCAGAATAAAATTTACCATATCAAAAGGGAAAAGATTAAGAAAAGATAAAATATGATCTAATATGAATATCTGCTAATAAAGAGATCATTTTCACCTTAAGAATTCCAGTTTCATTCCAGCTGTTGATAATTCCATCCATGTATGAGTAACTGACAAAAAAACATACAATTCCATCCGGAACAATAGAGACCATCTCCACCAAGAGCTTCCCATAATTCCTTGCAACACCTGGATCGCTTCTCATATCAAATTTGGTGCTTATTGGGAGTTGGTCACTGTTGAACACAAAATGCAACCAAATACAAATTAAACCCTCAATTATAAAGCTTGGGCCATTTTATATATCTAGATTCACCTTGGAGATTCTATAAATAAATAAAAGATTCCACTTCAACCTTGTACCTTCCACGAGTGAGAACCATTGGGCATATACAATCTCTAGTCAAGGACATTGTAAAGCTTCGACTAACAACTGGATGGAAGTTAAGAAGACGAGGGTAGAGATCAATCGGGCTCAGAGTTCCAGAAGTAATCACAACTGACTGGAACCTGTCAAATACCGGCTTTATGGCAAGAGAAGCATCATGGCAGCTAAGCTGGAACAAACAAGATCAACAAATAACAAATATAAGCAAAAAAATATTAGTCAAAGGACATTCTCTATAAACATAGAGAAAAGAGTAAATTTTCTATCATACACATGCAAAACCCCACCACAGATATATTAGGTAAAAGTATTTCTCTATCATTTCCTTTTTTTTCTTCCCACTTTTTCATCAATAGTTTTCACAAGAACCACTGGCAGAAAAGATGACAGGAGATTATTCAACAAGATGAGAATAAATTTATAACACAGACACTAGAAAAGAGAGAGAAGTAAGAGATACCTGCAATACGGGGTCAGGAATATGTGGCATTCTCTCATCAAAAGGTTCGATTATGATGGAAAATCCGCGACTATAAGTCCCCACAAGCGTTGCAAAGTCACATATCGTCTGGATATGCAAGAACTCATCTGTGTCTGTTATCTCCAGTGTCAACATAAGTGAATGTAGGCGATCATAACAAAACTTCAGCGTTTTCTGGTCAATCACAGCATGAGAGTTTAAAGATGTAATAAAGCTAATTGGACTTTCCTTCTCAACATTCTCTGTTTCCAGCCGGCCTCTCAGGTATTGAACCAACCTACGCAAGACATGCAGAAAATGCTCTGCTCGACGAATATTTCCAGGAACTGCCTCCTTCAGAATATCATCAGGCAAGGCAGGATTTGCAAGCCATGTATCTGCGGCTGCCAGAAAGGGGGAAACAAGAGATAAGAACACAAAGGATGTTATTAGGAAAAATACATAGGTATCCAGAAGAGCCCTTGTTGTCTTAGCTTCTCATACCAGCTAGGTTTCCTCGTTGCGCCAAACCCTCAACAAGCCGGTTGTATTCAGCACGCAACCTACCAGCATCGGTGGCCTTGAACCTTCCTAACAGGTCAAATAAATTAAAAAGAATATATAAACAAAATTCAGTCTAAGAAAGAAATTTTAACTTAGAGAGAGAGGGAGAGAGACATTGGGGGGGGGGGGGAGGGGCGGGGAGGGGATTCAATTCCTAGATGTTTGATCTGATGAACCATACATATGTCTCAGGAAAATTTAATTATCATACGTGTGTATCAATTTCTCAGACTTAGATCAAATTACAACCACCTGGATCAGTTTTTATGGCATATTAAAGCGAAATAGTAAAAACAAACAAATGTTTTGTCGAATCCATAAAAAATATGTTGCAGTAAATAATAGCTGTTTTGTGGACGTCCCAAGTCATTATGAACTTCAGGTGAGATGATGTTATGTGTAAAACATTTTACTTGACAACAATAAAAAAATAAAAAATTATACCTCTCAATCTCCTGACTGATTCTTGAGAGATTTCTGGAAGCCCCATCAAGTGTCTGCCTTCGTATGCTAACGCTAAGGGCTTCGATACACACATTATCAATATTATGTGCCTCATCAAACACCACAACAGACTCCTTTTGCATTTCCTTTGATATGATACCAGCTACCTTTGGATCAAGCAAGTACTGGTAACTATAGACCACCACATTTGCAAACTGCACCATATGCCTTGCCAAGAAATATGGGCACCATCCTTTTTCCTTTCCAAATGCTCTCAGATCCTGCAGCCATACAACATAGCAAAGTTGATTAAAAAAATATTGTTGATGTCTAAATAACTTGGAAATTATATTTAACTTGAAATGTCAGGAATAACTGGACAATATTTTGAGATGAATACCATATGAAAGTAATGGATCCAAAATTAGGAGAACTATAACTGGTGGTTCGATAATGATTTGCACTTGGTTGGATTGATTTTGTAAAAAAAAAGAAATTCATAGACATTCCTAAACCCTTAGACTGAAAAGTTCAGTTTGCATTACTCTGTTTTTCTCCATAGGAAGAAATGTTTGAAATAAATTCTAAAACTTGGAAATAATGAAATGCACTTCTCTTACTTACCAACTGTAGCTGCACTATGCTCACTGTAATCAGTAATTTCATAACCACGTAATTATGAGAAACAATTTTAGACCATATGGAAATCGAGTTTAATACCTGAAGAGTGTAAACTCCAGGTGGCAACACTGCTGAAGATGCCGCCCTTTCATAGTTCTCAAAGAACTCACAAGTTGGTACATTGGGATTCTCTGCAGCCATAGCCCTAATCCAACTTGCTGTGAGCTTCCTACAAGCAGCATCCACTGAATCCCGATTCTCGGCTGACAGAACTGTTGGATTCACACAAAGATTCTTTCTTGACGACAATCCAATGGCCAAAATCCTTGCGGCAGGTCCCAAATGCTTGATTTGATAATTGTGCAACAGTTTGAGCTCGGCAAGGGTTTTCTCCATCTCGTGCACAGTGCGTGTGCAGTAGATTAGCTTCAGTTGGGTCTGTGGCTTGGAAAGAGTGTAGCTTGTGATTAAGGACAGCAGTGCTATGGTCTTCCCGGTGCCTGTTGGCATTTCTAGCAGGCAGTGTCCCTTGGCATCTAAAGCACGTTTTAGCTCCACCATATATGAATACTGCTCTGGATAAATATTGTCATATGGGAAGTAGACAGTCACATCCTCAATTTGGAATTTCATAGTGTTAATTGGTGTTTATCAATATCAGAAGTATACGTATTTATATTTATTTACAGAGGTATAGAAGGCAGTGGTTGAGGCGGAGCAATAGAATGACCGGTGGAGCAGATCAGTTTCAGGCATACAGTACAACTTGACACTGGAGCATGTCTCCCTATAATGGGTGACTTACTACCTGCGGAATAGGTCCAAAATTAATTACATAAAACAAAATATTCTCACTTCCTCAAAAACTCAGAACATTAACCATAATAGTAAAATGAATATTTACCCCAAGATAAAACATACATGACTAATTTGCCCCCAAAGATAAACCAATTAGGTTTGGTTGCAATCAGGTACCCGCCAAAAATAGCCTACAGAATTCCAAACCTGATTATAGAAGGTAGTTGAACCCATTTAAAATTAAACTTGCAATCCCAACCCATCCCAAAACCAATTGGCATTACCTGAATACTACCTCAACTTGTTTATCAGAAATCCATACAACACATAAAAACCCAAAACCGAACCCGAACCCCAAAAAGAATATAAAATCTAAACTAAATCCATAAAACACACAAGCAAACCAATATGCAAATGAAAAAATTCCCACCAAAACACAAAAATAATAAAATATAAAAATAGTCTAGTCTAAAAGTTACACACGGACCTACAAGTCTAACAATAGCTTTAACAGTACATAAGTTTTACAATTGCGGAATAAATCATGCACAAATAATTGATCATATAAGTTTTAGCAAATCATATAATTAATTAATGACAATGTTGATCAACAGCAAGCATTATAATCATTAATCAAAATTGACTAGGTGTGGTTCTGTAATGTGCATGGTTTTACTTCATCATTAAAGCAGAAAAATTTCAATACAAAGTCAACATATATCTATATGCATATATATTTCCATATAAAAAGATTAAAACCTCAAAGTGGATTTTTATGTAATTAAATCTTTAAATGTTTAACTAAAGGTTCACAAAAATTAGGATTAACAAATAGCAATAGTTTCAAGCTACCAAGCTTATAGTTTTGGATTTGAAGCAAAACAGAAATCATCAATTCAAAATTAAAAGGAAAGATTTTTCAGATAAACCAAATCCAAGCATTAGCTACAACCAATTAATTTCAACCAAAACTTGATTGTAACTCAGAACTTAAATTGGAAACAAGGTAACCAACTAAAAGAAACAACAGAATTGCTACCAGGTCAAAGAAAAATCAAAATTGCACATACTGATCATGGAACCAGAAAGAGAAAGATTAAATTTTAGACCTAAAAGTACCTTCAAATTTAATCGACAGCTAAGTTTTTTAATCAAAAAGATCTTCAAAGTAACTTCACAGAGAGACATAAAGAACCAGTCAACCTAAATAGCTTCACAAATAAAGGAAGCAAAATTTTTAATCAATAAGCAAAAAGAATTAATACACATTTTTTTAATATGAATCACTCGCCAAATTAAAAGATAACACCCATCACATATTCATGAAAATTAAAATCTAAACAAAATATACTCAAAAGCTATTCCTAGAGAAATGATAAAGAAAATATAAGGGATAAAAGCGAGAGAGAGAGAGAGAGAGAGAGAGAGAGAGAGAGAGAGAGAGGGAGAGAGCTGACTGTGAAGAAAATATAAGGGATAATAAAAATTAAATTAAAAAAGGGAAAGTGAAAAAAGGAAAGAAAAAGGGCACAACGTTACTTGTTCAATTGTCACCGACTATGAGCTGCAGCAGTGTCACCAAAGATTAGCAGCCTAACAAAAAGAGACGAATATTGAATGCAATGAGAAGAAAGGAAAAGAAAATAGGGCAGCAGCAAACGATAAAACTGAAATGGCAGTTAGGTAGCAGCAGTGGCGCTAGTGATAGATGCGAGATGAGAACTTAGGGATTATTGTGTTTTAATGGCTTGAGCTTGAGTCTGGTTTTGGACAAAGGCAAGAAAAAGAAAGCGGTGATGACTGATTGAGGACGAAGAACAATGGGCTTTCAGTTGAATTGGATACCAAAACTAGGAATTGCAACGGGTCAGGTACAAGCTAAAAGTGGCAAACCCGGATGTGAACCTGTTCAAATATAAGATACCTAGACTCGTCCCAAACTTATTTAAATTTACACTTGTCAAACCCAGTTAGCATTACCCCTTTATTCCCCAAACCCGTTTAAATGCCTGTTTAACACATTGATAAAGTCCATGATCTATCTACAACACCAACTACCCAAAGTCGTTCACATACTTGAATCCGTATCAAAAAGACACTATGTAAAATTCAAACCAAATCCATACAACACACAAGTAGATAAATATCCCAATAGAAAAATAATACAATGAAAATCCATTAGAACACAACCAAAGTAAAATAAAACATAAGGAATTAAGGGATGAGAATTGATTCTTCACATAAACATAATATCAATATGCTTGCCCTCCTTTTATCTATAACCCAACTCAAACACAATTGAGCTAAAGCAGAAATCTACCAAAAACTACCCAATACAAAAGGGGAACTGATTCCAACTTTCAGCTATGTACAAGAAGATAAAAGGGCAAACTATAATAAAAATTGCTAAGTGAACCAACAAAAGTCCTTCAAGTTCTTTTCTCACCGAAAATCATCCAACTTGCCTATTCCATTCCTCATTTTTACCATAACTCAATCCAAAAGCCTCAATTATATATGTATAAATGCGGCTCAAAGCTGGAAATTTCTCTCAAGCTAAACACAACATTGATTTCAAATATAGAAACTGCTGGATTAAATTTAAGTATAACTGCAATATTTAATTAAGTTGTTGATTATTCTCATAAAAAAAGTAAAAAGAACTTAAAAGTAGAGGAAAAATAAAATCTCCAGTTTGACGAAAAGAGAGTGAGAACCACTAAAACAATCATGCAAAAACAGAGCAGCAGAACGGATAAAGAGGCAGCGGCTCCCAGTCCCATATATATGTATAACCCCAAATTTACTTGGTATATCGTAGCAACACCTACTTTACGCCCACAAAACCAAACGACATATTCATTTTACAGTAAATATATATATATTGCAAAAAGTACCTCGCGACGGACGCTTGCGGAATCCGGTCGTCAGGCAAAAGGCAAAGCGGCGATGAGATGAGAGATTGACATGACTCAAGAAGAGGGAAGATGAGCTCGACTGAAGCAAGAACAAATTGGACTTTGTTTGCGAACTCAATAACAAATGACATGGTTTTGATGCAGGTTAATCAACACTACATCGTTTTGATCATTAAAGGGTTATTTTTTCTATAATTATTCTTTTAAATCTCAATCACTAATAATAATAATAATAATCTTCTAACCCTAATTTTAATTTGGGTCCTACCTTCTTTTTATACTATCTACTTGGATTTCTTTTGCTTTAATAAACTTCAATCTATTTTTTATATAATAAATCTGTCTTTTTTGTTTGTTTGGTTTGTCTTTGTATTGGAATTTTTTTTATCCATTCTTAGTTTATTACTAAATAAAATTATAATATTTGATTTTATTTAGTTGGAGATTTTAGATCTTGATTTTCAGGTATGAATCTTGATCAATAGAGTATAGTAATGCGGTATGTTCCTCCATTGATGCTATTGATATGGAAACTCATATGTGTTCGCCATATGCTGTAAATTCATGAAAAAACAATTCAGTTATAAAAGATCCAGAAAAGTTATTATTTTGACGTCCAAATCAATTAATAGAGACTTAAGTGTTGCTAAGAAAATTTTCTTTTTTTTTGTCAAAATCAACTCCAACCGGAGAAATCTAATAATATATTTTTAAATTTTAGTCTCATTATTCAAAAGAATATGAATTATTTTGGTTTGTTAAAGATCAGTAAACATGTTAGCCACTAATAGTAGAGTTCTATATGGTCTATATGAGTATTTGTAATCTTAATATTATTATTGATAAATTATATTTTTAAAATAATAATAATAATAATAAGCCAAGTCTAGTCATATTATCACTAGCACAACGGAAGAGGTTTCAAGTTCAAGTCACCTGACTTTTGTAGCTTACCATGTTATTTCAGCCTATTTCACTCCTAATGAATAAATAATAATAATATTATTAATTCTAAATGTAATATTTGATATGATTATAATACTAATTATAATTAGAAAATCTATAATTATCATATAACTTGCTATAATTAGAACCTTTAACTACTTTAATGGTGTTTTTCAATTATTTATATTTAATTATAGTTTTATATATAGATAATTCAAATAAGTAATAGTTATAATTCTAATTAAATAATACTAGACTCAATTTGTAGTCATTCTTTAATTAAATAATACTATATTTAATTATAGTTAATTCAAATAAGTAATAGTTATAATTCTATTAGTAGTCATTCTTTAAATTTAATCCTAATGCTAGTTACTATAATCATAAAGGATTAAGGCTCAATTTGCCCCCTAAATTTGAGCACAATATATAATTTATTTAAAAATTTATTTTTTGTACAAATTACCCATTAAATATGCACAAAAAATACAATGTAACATCTTGATCCGGCACAACGATCCTAAGAGAGCGAGTGGAGCAAAGCTCCTGGCTAGCTTTTAGGATGATAGGCTAGCTATAGGTAGAGGAATGCAGGACATAGGAATGAATCGAATCATATATCGAAAAGGGTAAAACTAATAATCAGAGTCGCTTTTTGGTGGAATAACTTAGAAAGTTAGAAGAATTTCAGGGTTAAATGTGCTTGCTTAACGGAATTTATAGGATGGCTGACCTCCTGAGAAGTTCCTCATTTCACCTGCAAGACAAAATCGTGCGGGTCTTGTCAATCTAGTATGTGATGAAATTAGCTTGTCAGTAGATGTATGGTTCGAGGACGAACCATGCAGAAGCTGGTAGACCTGTGACATTTCGACCCGGTAAGCGATCTTAAGAAGGTGGGTAGAGCAAAGCTCCTAGCTAAGCTTCTAGGATGACAGGCTAGCTATAGATATGAGAAATGCAGGACACATGAATTAATTGAATCATATATTAAAAAGGGAAAACTAATTATTAGATGCATTTTTTTGTGTAATGACTTGAAATGTTAGAAGAACTATAGGATTAAACTTGCTCGCTTAACGGAATTATTAGGATGGATGACTTTTTAGAAAGTTCTTCATTTCACCTGCTGGTTGGAGTCGACGTGACATACAAACTGTCCAATTTTTGTCCCAAAAAATAAATTATTTGATATAAATCAAATGTGATTAAAAAAATAATTATATCTTGATCTAAATCAAATATAATTAAAAAATAATAAATATTTTTCTAACCAAACATTTCAATAAAATCAAATCTTTTTCTAATTCTATATTTTTTTTAAACCAAATATTTGTTAAATTATTTTAATTCAAATACTGAAATTTTTTAAAATTATTTTATATTTTTAAATAATTTTATTTTCTGATTTTAAATTTTTAAGTAAGTTTTTACTAGTTAAAACTATAAAAAAGAATTTTTTCTTAAAAAAATTGGATACTTTGTTCTTTTGATACAAGTTTAAAGGGCAATTGTATAAAAAGTTGATTTTTAGGCAAATTATATATTTTGAACTTATTCGAGAGATAGACCGAGCCTTCATCCTAATTATAAACTAGTCATTTCAAATTTTTTTTCTGTTTAATTATAATATTAGATATAATCGTAATAATAATTATAATTAGAAATTCAATAGTTATAGAACTATTAGAAATGCTAAAGGAAAATAAAATCGTCCTAAACTAAAGTGAAATTAACATACATCCTCCTATATCCAAAAACTAACTCACACATCTCCAAATTTACAGTTTGTCATATAATTACCTCCCTCCATCCAAAATCATCCTTATTTCAATTAGATAGCTTAGGAAAAAACCAAATCGACCCTCTTTAAAATGTAATGAAAACACCTCTCATTGGTGGGAAAATGAAAAGACAAAGGGCAATGGTAGAGCAAATCAAAGAGGGAGTCGCATTTCCTTAAGCGAAATCCATCTTACTCTTAGGACATATTCAATAAAATTAATTATTTTAATAATTATTATCTATTTTAGTAACGTTTAACTGTTTCAATAGCTTTTTATAAAATGCTAAGAGCTAAATATTATAAGAGCTTAATCTTTTATAAAAAGTTAATTCAAATATTGCATCACGGAATACTATAAAAAAATAGTGTTTAACAGTTTAACCAAACAAAACGTTAAAAACTACTTAAAAAGTTATTACCAAATACAATTTAGATAATGGTTTTGAATGCAAAGTGAAAATTGCCATTTTGCATAGGCTGCAAGAATGAAAGGTAGAGATAAGCTGCAAGAATGAAAGGTAGAGATCAAGTTGGGTTCTTTCTCTCTCTAAAAGTATATCTGAAATGACCCAAAAATTTGTTTTCAAAGGGATTTTCATTTAAAAAAATTAATTGATAATTTTTGACCAGTATGGAATATTATGTTGTTTAAAATAAATAAATGAATGAATATATCTATATATAAATTCATTTCTTTGATTAAAAAAAATTTTAAGAAAGAAAAATGGGATCCTTATCTCTCTCTCACTCTCTCTCTCCCTGTCGACGATAACTTGTCCCCTTCCCCTCTGTCTCTATTCGTTCTCCAGCCACCGGCTATGAGAACCGGCGAACTAACACTCTAACTGCATCTACTCCTTACAAGAATTTGATTTCGGTCTTGGTTCAGGCAATTTGGTGTCCGATCATGAGAGATTGCGACTGAAAGTTGCGATATCGTGCGATGAAGTTCTTCGGCAATATCTCGTCGTTCCATTGACTTCAAGCTCCAGGGATGGTCCCAATTGACTCCTAGACATCTCTTGAACATTTTCGCTCCATCGATTTCGATGATGGGGCTTGGATGGTGGAAACGCCAATGAAGACGGTGGAGCAGCGGCTGTCGAGCCCGTTCCGGCCAATTAAAGAATCGATCTCAACCAACCGACATAAAAAATGGATTACCTGTTAAATTTCGAGTCCAAGGATGTAAGGATCGCAAAGTTCCACTTATAATTGATTCTCCGGCCACCGTGGATGGTGACGCCGACGGAGGCCCTGTGACCGGACGGCGAATCTCCAGCAAGACCCCCAGCAGACAAAATAATTGTCTCTTTGCACTGAATCCACATTCGAACTCTGAATCGCGGTCGGTATACTTTAAGATTTAGTCCGTTAACTTCAGTATAAAGTTCAAATTTGAAATTAAGACGGTTTAAGTTTATTAATAAGTTAATCAAAAATAGAATAAATATTGATATTGATAATTTGTGAAATACTGCAAGTGGCGGATGGAAAAAAAAATTGTGAAGCGCCTGATGAATGGGCCGCGTGTTATTGCAAAATATGTGAAATTTTGATAGATTAAATTATAAATTGCAAAATATGTGAAATTTGGATAAATTAAATTATAAATAAAATGCTCTCGAATTTTGACAGAAAAAAAGATCTAGTCAAGAATTAAATTTATTTCATAAAATAACAAATTATGTTATTAATTAAGGAATTTAGTGATGAAAGAATAAATCAGTTGAGTAAATGCAAAATTTGATTCGATTTTATTGAATTTAATAAATTATTTGAAAATAGAATTTTAAGTGAAACAAAGTAATGAAATTAAGGATCTTTATTACAAAACTTTATTACATTTATTTGGTAAAATAAATAAATATATGTATATATATATATTTATACATTTGATTTAAGAAAATAAGTTAAATACTCATTTTAATAGAATTTAAAGGAAATTATCAAATTTATTTAAGAAATAAAATATAGTTTCCTAAAGAAAATTAAGCCAAAAAATTTTAATAAATGGATTTAATTTAACCTAATGGTTTCTTCTAGTTATTGAAGTAAATAAATAGATTTCAGTACTTATTTAAAGAAATATGGATTTCAAACTAGTAAATAAATTATGAAGAATTTGGATTCAAATTAATTAATTTGCTTAAGAATATAAATATATGGCATTCGATGAAATATAATATAGATGCAAACTAAGAATAAAAATATAGAGAAATGCAATGTGTGTATTATTCTAAAAAAAAAAAAAAAGAAATGCAATGTGTGAATTTGATTATAGGTTTGGAATTTCCAAAAAAATATTTTAAAAGTCTAATTGATCAGGGAAAAATAAATTCTTATTTTCAAGGTGAGTAATAATTTCATGATTACATAATTTATTCTAAATCTTGCATTTGTTTATTTTTAAATACTTGTGTATACAATGTTTGGATAGATGGATGTGCATTCATAAATATTTGTTTTTATTAATGCATAATAAAACTATAGTATCGTCTAATATTTTTATATCATACCAAATTTATTTTTCTCCTTCAATTAAGCACAGGTCACCATGTTAAGATGGAAAAAAAAACTTGCAAAAATAAAAATATTTTCTTTATTAATCCTGAAGCCGATTTGGCAGTTGGCAGCGGGCATCCCAAGTGTACAATGGCCCCACAATATATTGCAAATCCATACGATTCCTACTCAACAGTTCGCTCTCTCCTTTATACCCGGTGCTTCATATTATTTTACAATTTTACCCTTTCTCTTCCATTAACTATGAAAATACCATCCAATAAAACGCGAGTATACTAATTTTTCTATACTCGCGATTTCAAGAAACAGGACCATCAAGAAATATAACCAAAACAGAATCAGCAAAAACTGCAAAGGGCGGCTTTTTCTGCTCCATACCATTTACGTTGCAACGACCAGCGTTGATACGTGATAGACACTCAAAAACAAAAAAGGACACGCTCTCTCTAAAAACTCTTTAAAGTTTATAGTCTCTTCTTCTTCCTTCTGCTGGTTCTAAGGTTCGCCGACGGTTTCGTTTTTTCAGCTTCTCTGTTTAGTTGTTGAAAGTTGCCTCAGTCGACTCGATTAGGGTTTTGAAATCGCTTTCTATAGAAGGTGATGAGTTCTTTTTTGTGCGTGTTTAAGTTTTTTTTTTTTCTTTCCTTTTACGGTACATTGTACTTTTAGTTCTATGTTCTGTTTGGGAGTGGAAAATGGATTATAATTGATGAAGAAAACACAAATGGTGAATGCTTGTTCGTTTCTCGTTTTAATGGATTTGGAAATTATTATTTTAGTCGTACATTACTTTTTTGGTAATAACTAGTTGAAGATCTGGTTGACATCCGAGAAAATGCAGGAAAAAGAACAAAGAGAGAGTGTTTGACTATATATATATATATAGTGTAAGTGGAATCTGATATTATGAAAGCAGAAGACGTTTAGTTGCTGCTTTATTTACTTCTCTGATTTTTGAATTTGAAAGCTGCTCATTTGCCTTCACTTGGACGATGATTATTAGACGCCTGCGCTGCTTTGGCTGAGAAGGAATAGAGTGGAAAAACAGATTGTCAATTTTATTTTCTGCTTTCCATGGTTTAATATGGGTGTTCTATGTTATTGGTACTCCAACTTGGGATTAATGTAAGGCCAGAAGCACTATGGTCTCAGAGAATCTTAATCTCAGTTATATAATATCATTTTTCTAGTATTTTGAATAAATAAAGGATGCCTTTTGTATTACGTCACCTGTGATCTGAGCTTAAAATTTCATGAACTATGTTTTTAATGTGCCCAGCTGTCTGAAGCCTAACTAGGCATCAGGCTTAATGGTGGTCAGTTTTTAGTGGTTAAAGGCCATGGCAACATAAGTGTGTGTTTACAAACTATTGTTGATACAGTTTTCTATAATATTAATTACCTTTTAGCATGTTATATTTCAGTTTGTTATTCTTCGTTTATTTAATGAGAAAAGTTTCAAATTCAACGGAGCCAAGAGTTCAGCGTGTGCAAATGAGCTAAGCACTGAACCGAGTGTTCTGACCTCGATGTTTGTATTTCAGGTTTGCAATGACTTCCACTTCAAGGAGAGAAAGAGACACAAGTAATTCGAAGTTAGAGGACTACAAATATAGGTATTATAACGAGTTGAAGAGGGGAAGAATTGATGTTAAAATTTCAAATTCAGGTTATAGATGCCCCTACTGTCATCGGAGGAGGGGAGATTACCTTTTTGAGGAGCTTCTTCAACATGCATATCATCTTGGTAGAGATATTCAAAGAATAGATCTCAAAGGGAGAGCTCAGCACTTAGCTTTGGAGAAGTATATAAACCGATATATGAATGTAAAGGAGAATTCAAAGCAAGCCTCCAAAACTGAGTTTTATGGCAATGAAAAACGTGATACGGCTCAGTTTTTTGTTTCTCCTACTGTACTTGACCATGAAAAAGACGGAAAAATTCCTTCCTCCAAACATGACCAGAAGTATATGAACAGATATATGAATGTAAAGGAGGAGTTAAAGCAAGCCTCCAAAACTGAGTTTCATGGCAATCAAAAACATGATGTGGCTCAGTTGTTTGTGTCTCCTACTGTACATAACCATGAAAAAGACGAAAAGATTCCTCCCTCCAAACATGATCATGGTAAAGACCAATTGTTTGTTTGGCCTTGCGTGGGAATTGTTGCTAATATCCAAACTCGTTTGATAAATGGTCGTCATGTTGCAGAGAGTGGTTCAAAACTTAGGGATGAGTTAACAAGAAAGGGGTTTGATCCAGTTAGGGTGCATCCTTTATGGAATCACTTGGGTCATTCTGGTTTTGCAATTGTTGATTTTAAGAATGGATGGGATGGCTTCAAAAATGCAATCATGTTTGAGAAGGATTTTGAAGTCAATCATTGTGGAAAGGAGGACTATTGTAATCTCCCACAGTGGCATAGGGGAGATAGGCTTTATGGATGGGTTGCACGAGATGCTGACTATTATTCTAGAGGTGTTATTGGTGGTCATTTGAGAAAGTATGGGGATCTAAAAAGTGTTTCTGGACAGGAAGCTGAGGACCGACGAAAGGATTCAAAACTTGTGACCACCTTGACAAATACCTTGCTAATAAAGAATGAGTGCCTTAGGGAAATGGAGATCAAAGTTAATGAGACTAATGTATCTTTGAACAAGGTGATAGAAGAAAAGGATGCTATAATCACATCTTTTAACGAAGGTACAATAGCTTATATGGTAACATAGATTCACCATAATAAAGGAAATTAAACAATAATTCACCGTAATATATTTTGCGCACAGATTCTACAATAGCTTATTTTCTTCTCTCTTTTTTGTGTTTTGTTTTGATTAGAAATGAGAAGGATGCAACAAATAGCACATGATCATTTTGAAAAGATTTACATAGAGCATAAGAGAGCAACACTAGATTTGGAAGCTCAGAGAAAGGAATTGGAGCAGCGTGAGAAGCAGCTTCAAAAACGGGAGTTTCAGAATGAAAATGAGAGGAGGAAGTTTCATCATGTTAAGAAAATGGTATCATATGGCTCTTCTTAAGTCAAATTCTAGCTAGGATTGAAATTTTGCATCACAAATGAAGTTGATAGTTTTAACTTAGTCCCTGCATGGATAATTCCAAAAATTATGTATTGGTATTTATAGCTCTGCCTATATATGCAAACTTGAAAATCATTAATGTTCATCTGGATAAAAAAATGCCTGAGATATTTCAGCAACAGTTACAACTTTGGAATGAAAATGGAAATATATTAATCTGAATACTCTTGTTCTTACTGTTTTTGTTTGTTTATGTCTTGAATATTGGAATCTGTTCAATATGCAGTTTATGAAAACTGGTGCTATTAATTCTACATGACTAAAGAGTAACAGAATCTTCCTTTATTGTTTTTGGCCCACTAGATGTTGCCAACACTAAATTTACTTTATGACACGTGACAACAGAATAGTGTTCCAGATAGCTGCAATTGATTTTAATACTCTTTGAAATGATCATAGATATCTATGTGTTGAGATCTCTTTTCCTTCTTTTAGAATGAGAGGGCAATAGTGGAGCAGAAAAAGGCAGATGAAAAGGTTTTCAGGTTGGCAGAAGAACAAAAGGTGCGTTCTTCATTCATTTGTAGAACCAGATTATAAAACAAATATCTCAGCTTGAAGAATATAATTGTGTTTGTGATCAACCACCATGGCAGAGACAAAAGGAGAAACTCCACAAGAAAATTATTGAGCTGGAAAAGAAACTTGATGCTAAACAAGCATTGGAGTTGGAGATAGAGCAGATGAAAGGCACTTTGCAAGTAATGAAGCACATGGGAGAGGATGAGGATATGGAGGTCAAGAAAAAGATGGACGTGATTCGCGAAGAACTTAAGGAAAAGGAAGAAGAACTTGATGCAATGGAAACACTTAACCAAACCCTTATTGTCAAGGAGCGCATGAATAATGATGAGTTGCAAGATGCTCGTAAGGAATTGATGACTGTAAGTGCCTAAAACCATAATCATTTTAAGTTGAGTTTTCTTTGAAATATAATATGGTAGGGAAATGAGCTTCTCAAATTGAATTAGTAGCTAAGTTGGATTAGCTAACTGTTATGATTAGATGTTCATGTAGAATTATCTACTTGAATGTTATAAGGCCTTTGCTGTTTGGTGGAAGTCTGATTTCCTTGCTTCATAGGGTTTAGGAGAAGATACCCGTGCTTTTATTCATGTCAAGAAAATGGGGGAGCTGGATGGTAGACCATTTCATACAGCAGCCAAGCGAAAATTTTCTGATGAAGAAGCTGATATGAAAGCAGGGGAGCTGTGTTCACTATGGGATCATTGCCTGCGAGACCCTGGCTGGCATCCATTTAAGATCATCACTGATAAGGAAGGACATTCTGAGGTACTTTCCTTACATTATCAGAGAACTGTACCCGACTAAAAAATGTGAAATGCTTGCTCAACAATATGTAAGAATATAAAGTTATTGTCTCCCGCTAGTAAAAATTTTCACATTCACATCGGTTAAATTGTTAATAATTGCCACTTTAACTTGAAACTGGTATTCTTTATTATTTTATTTCCTTAGCAGGAGTTTATTGTTAGTTGCGTTGTGCTACAGTTAATACAATACTTGAATATTTTTCAAAACCTAGCAGCAGTTATTACATTTGGAGGTAGCTAACTTTTCATGTTCCCCAGTGTCTCTATTGTATCATTTTCATTTAGTTGGGGTGCACAACAGGGACTTGTCGAGCTTGTCTTCCTTAAGGTGTCACATTGTCTCGCTTGGACGGTCTGTTATTCTTCAATTTCCTCTCACAACCTGTTTTTTTCAATTTCTTTTCCACATCTCAACAAAAAATTCTGTATTACTCTCTCCCTCATATGGCAGACGACCTTTCAATCATCTTGCTTAACATTTCTTGGGTAATTATTCATCATACAATTTTTCATTTCCTTTTGCTTCCTCTGTATCTTATAAAATTATTGGACTTGGATCTGAATGAGTAGGAGATACTCAATGAAGATGATGAAAAGCTGAAAGAACTGAAGAGTGAGTACGGCCTTGAAGTTTATGTTGCTGTGACTAAAGCCTTGAAAGAAATAAATGAATATAATCCAAGTGGGAGGTACATCGTAAGGGAGATTTGGAATTCCAAGGAGAACAGAAAAGCATCATTGAAGGAGGGAGTAGTGCATTTACTGAAGCAGTGGAAGCTGCATAAACGAAAGAAAACCTAAGGTATATACATGTCATCTAATAAATACAAAATATATTGTACGAGTCACTGACACTGCCCTTTTATTCCGTCTTGTTTTGACTGGATAATTCAGCATAAAAGTTAGAGGTTTTAGATTCTATATGAAAATTGGCTTTCTTTTTATGCATGTTTATATCTAATTCATTTATAATAAGCAAAACTATATTTCATCATTTAGCTTGGAGTGTTGTGCATAACTGTAAGTAGAAGCTACAGGTGTGTCTATAAGCTTCATATTTAGCCTGCAAGACATGATGGATACTATTTAGTTCAACAAAAGATATGCTAATACACACAAATTTATTAGTTGTAGCCTTTTACACCAGGCATGATTTTGTCATTCATCTCTTACACAAACATTCTGAAAATTCAGTTAACTAACACATTATTGCTTTGATTAGGATTTTGCACATATAATATTTGTGAGCTTTTAATCGGATTCGTTGCCTGAATGATTTGGTTCTTCAGTTGGCTTCCGCTAAATGTTCTCAGCATAAGTGACCTTATTAGATGGCTAGAAAACCGTCTATCTTGTCTTATTTAACTACTAACTTGGTTATTGATCATTAATTTTTACAGTGGTAAAGGGTGAAATTTTATCATGGTTTCTGGATTTTTTATCTATTTACTGTAGTGAAGTAATGCTGATTCCCACCATCTATTTTCAACATTATGAGACTTGAATGATTTCACAGGTCATATATATATATATATATATATATATATATATACGTATACTTTTGGTGTTTAAGTCCAAAAATAACTTTGACAGTTGTGTGGTGATACTGTTTAACAGTTTAAAGCCTATACCGCTAAAACAGGGGAAACATGCTCAATACAATTAATTTAATAGCTGAACAAAGCTGCTCTTTATTAGGCAAAGGAATTATCCGATGACACATTTGAGCTAATTTTTAATGTTTCAAATAACTCAAAATTCTATCTATATTAATTGTACCGCTGAGTGACATAGCTTTTATAATAGCCTGAGAGGTTGAGCGAGTTTTTTATGAAATCTTAATCATTTTGGGTAACAGTTTTTATTATAGCTTTGAGAGGTTGAACAAGCTTTTTATGAATCTTCAACCATCTTGGGTAACAGCTATAATGATTTTGAGAGGCTCAGCGAACTCTTTATAAAATGTTATAAACTCTTTTTACACATTAATTAATTTGATTTTTTTAATTTTATATTTTTAAATTTATTAATACCATATGATTTAGGTGGAAATACTTTATATTTTGCAATTCATCCTTAATTGTAATTGATGGTGCTATTGCCATAAAAAGTCGGGATTTGAGTAAAATGGATAAAAAAAATCAAAATAGAAAGTGAAATTGCAAAAGCTTCTAAAACTTGGGGTATTTTAATACATTAGACCGCGAAAAGAGTATAAAATAGAAATGCTATTTTAAAAAAATTTCTATTTTCATTGATTTATTTTTTAACTAATTCTAAATTACTATATGTTCATCCTTATCAATTAAACTCGGATATAGTCTTTTCTTTTCAAATTTTTATTTTAAAATATAATTAAGTAATAATATTTGCCTAAAAATTTCTTAGTGTTTATTGCTAATTATAATAATGAAGATGATAATTGAATATGATATGAATTTGAAAGAACAATTCGCAAAGAGCTTGGTGAACATTACAAGCCTAGGAAATGAATGTGTACAGCTGGACTGGACCTATCCAGTTTTGGAATTACAAGGTAGATGGAAAGGCAGACTTAAAAGATGGCTTGAGGCAGTTATTCAATTAAAGTAGAATAAGGGGATAACTATAAAGTTGGTGTGTTAACTTTTTAATTTGGTGTTTAATTGTAATTGAGTGTCTTAATTAATTATTTTGGTATAATTAAATGCATTTAGTCAAAATTTCTCATTGATATTCTAAAAATATATTATATAATTTCTAAATTGTACTTTTTTAATGTAAATATAAAAATAAATTACACCTAAAAAATGTGGATAAAATTGAAAAAAAAAAAATATAGTCTCAAAATTCTAAATGAGTAATTAAAGTGGAATGGATGGAGTATTTTAGTCAATTGCTTTATTTTATTTATTTAATATTTGTTTGCTTTCTTTTCTATTTATTTTTCTCTTCTTTTTCTTTTAATAGTATTTTGAAAATGAAAATTGAAAAACAACTAGAAGAAAATTTGAGACCTTTTACTATAGAGAAGGGATATAAAATAATAAAAAAATTAAAAAAATGAAAAAAAATGATGAATTTAATAAATATTTATGTTTTCTATTATTTATTGAGTACAATGTTTTATTTTAATTTTTCGACAAAATAATCCTACCAAATGCACTTGATTGTAACTTTTTAATAGTTTAAACATTCAATTGAAAATTTTCATTTAGAAATTAAATAAAAAAATTTTAAAAAGTTTAGACTATATATATATATATATATATATATATATGCTCTTGCTTATATCTTCGCAAGTAATTTTTTTTTTCCTTTACTAATGTATATAAGCCATTGCTTATATTTTGATGAGATTGGAACACAGCTAGAATTCAAAAAATGGGTGTTTGAAATAAAATAATATAAAAAATTAAAAATTATCGGTAATACGAATAAATTATCAATTTTTGGTGCTTTATAATTGAAATTTTAAATTTATTTATAAAATATGAGTACTAAATAAAATTTAAGAGAATTTAATGGTTAAATAGATAATCTTTTTGTAAAATATTTATTTAAAGATACAAATTTCCAAAGATTGAGAGCTCAATGCATATATATTTAAAAATTAAAATTTGGAAAAGTTTTGGGAAATACTAAATTCGCCCCTTACAAAATGGTTTATGTTATATTACTATCAATATTTTATTTCAATGATTTCATATCAACAATAATTTTCAAAATAAAATTTAATATAATATGAAAAACGACCTTGCCTTTTAAAGAAAATTACCAATTCCTTAATAAAGAATATAATATGAATACATTATAATATTTTCGATATTAATAAGAAATACAACTGTAGACAATTGAAATCTTCTACTATTAATTTGGAGATGATTGCAAAAGGGATCAAACTTTCTGAGTAAAACCCGGTTCCCTTTTATGCAACTTTAATTTTACATGAATGATTAATTTTATTAAAGCTTTGATACATGAAAGACATAGATGAATATAACCCAAGTGGAAGGAACATTCTTTATTCAGTTTAACCAACATTATTAGTGGTTTTATCAGGATTGCAAATATGGTATTAGTGAGCTTTTGTCGGATTTATTGTCTGAATGGTTTGGTTCTTCAGTTGGCTTCTGCTAAATCTTCGCGACATATCTGATCTATTTCAATGGTAAGAAAAACCTACAATCTTGTCTTCCTTTAACTACTATTTTGCTTATCTATCATCAATTATTACATTAGGGTGAAACTGTGAAACATTGCTATATTTGTAGTCCGACATTTATTAAGATTTCATTTAGTTGTGAATACACATTTCTTCGCAAGAGAAACACCGTCAAATAACTTACTGGTCTAGTACAAAGTAACAGTGCAAATTTTTCTTGCATGGAGGTCTGATGACAAGAACCTGCAACCAGAGAGTCAGAGACCAGGATCCTGTATTTAAGCTGGATCAGCACCTGTAATTCCAAATGTCCATTATGAAACACGGTAACACGAGTTGACAAGTAAGCTATGCAAGGAAATTAGATTCTTGACCCTTGATTCAGATTGATCTAGAAAATCTCGTAATTGTTTTTATCGAAGAATCAATCTGATTTATTTCAAAACGCTTGGAAAACCCATATGCGAAGAAGTTTTTTGTGTTGCTGCCAAGTAACGAGTTAAAGCATTTTGGAAAAAGATAAAGGCAAATATAACAGTCCTATAGGCTAAAACTCTTCATCTTGACATGAAGTCTGGGGTGTTTGCATGAAACTTGAGAGTTGTGATTCCACTTTTAGACTGTGAGAGACATTTTTCTTTGTTTTAGGAACCTAAATGCAGAATCTTATTAATAGGAAAAGAGCACTTTTGTAGGAAATTACTGAAGAGAGTACCTTATCATAGATCTACAGGAATTCTCAGACCATCATAAGCTAGCTGCACCAGTATTCCTTCCCTAGATTAGAACAGTGACAAACAAAAGTCAGGATCTTAGTCTTCAACGAAAATAAAAAGAACAACGCAAACCAACCTGGTCTATTACTCAATCAATTATGATATGCTGCGACCTAATTAATAACAAAAAAGGATCAAAGCGCAGTGGCCGTCTAGTGGTTTTTTCCATATCTGCTGCTTATATGAAAAAAAATATGAAGAAAATTTTGGTGGAATGCTATTGAACTATGCCAATGTGATCTTAAACTACACTACTAAGCTGATATGAGCATTCCCGTATGCAATTTACTAAATAGCCAAATTTTGTAAATTGTACTTCGTAATACATGCCATCAATGAGACCATGATCATCAAGAATAAATGTAACACCTTTTAGACCATTCTGCTAAAAAGTCATTGTCCTTGTGATGATCAAACTCGTGACCCATGCCAGTAAAAAGAGCTTGCTTTGGACATAGTCTTCTTACAGCTTCAAGGGCCTGAAGATTAAGTAAGTATAAAAGGCAGCGAAAGCTTTTAAAATGTTTCAAAGAAGATCAAGTGAAGCAGAGCTGGGAAAAAAAGAAACTAACATCTGATAAGCAGAAGTGAGCACCAGTGAGCCCAGTCTGTGAGAAATATGCAAGTAGAAGATCAGTGATATTAATACCTGAAAATATCAGAAATCAAAAAGAAGAATGACAAAACAAACCGGCTAAACTCATGTTGTTACTAGCTTAAGCGGAGGACCAGAATCGAAGAGGTTTTGTGTAAGCGTAAGCTGTTACGTCTAATAATTACGTAAATAACTATGTAGACCCTGAGGTTTAGCCTAATTAATAAGCGCATCCGAACTTCTGAAAAAAAAGAACTATATTTAAGTCCCTGAAATTTAATTTTGTCAACAGGATGGTCTTTTAGGATTCACAGAGAAAATCATAAATCAATGCTTTTTCAGCTGTCAAATAAATTATTTTTATTTGGAAATCCAAAATTATCCATAATGAATATTTGGACCAATTAAGAAAAATGGCAACATTTCATCATTGACAGTTTGACACTAAAACGACAACTGCAGAAGCAAAAAAATGCAACCATCTGTCAATCCCTTACCAATAAACAGGAAAGAAATACCATTCTATAAGGTTATATGAAACCATGAATGCTGCTTAAAATTTCTCATTTCCATAAAAAGGTTGATGAAGGAAGTTGACCAAACATAATTTTCCAACTGACCTTGCGTGAGGCATCCATGATAAGAAGATCCAACTGCCCAGCCCCTTCTTTTGAGATTACTGCAACAGCCAAGATTCAGTGGATCAAAAACCAATAAAAAAGGTGAAAGAAGAAAAGTGTCCTCACTTTAAAACATCCAACAAAACATGACAAATGTTTCTTGAAACATATGATGGCTAATTCTCCATTAATTTCATGACATTTCAAAGATTCATAACTCGTGCATGGTTTGGAAAACATGCATAAGCATTTACCAAAAAGATATACCATTTTCCAAAACATGCATAAGCGTTTCATGATTTACCATCACAAGCAGGATAAACAAATAACACTCACTATATTCTGTGTTTGCAGGAAAACTTGAAACGTCAGATATATAAGCTACTCTACTTTTTTCACCAAAAAGAAAACCCAGGCAAATATAATCTTCTCTGTGCATCACCTGAACGAGCACCGTGTAAGAAACAAGAAAAAATAGTAGTATGTGTGTGTGTGTTTTCGTGCATATATCTGCATTGAAGAGATTTTAGGAGCAAGTAACTGGCAAAGGAACAAATTGTACGCCTGATGCAACAAATGGACTCTGGCAGTCTTCCTTAATTATCTTCCAATCCAGCTGTGCTGCTACAGGCCTTATTTCTTGGCCTTCCTTTAATTTTTTATTTATCAAGTATGGAAATCTCAAAGAAACGCTGTTTCAAAGGTAAACATAAACAAACATCATAAAAATGATGTCATAAGTTAAGATTGCGGTTGACACAGCAGAAAGTAACAATGAATTAGAAATGCAGAATACACTAAGTTCTATGGTCACGAAGTCTGAACAAATAACTCCATTGTTTTCTAATCAATAAATCAGCTAGGTTTTGGCACTGTTTTAAAATCTAGGCAAAAAGATATGCAAATAACTCATTTATAATGACCAACCAAACAAGAAAACGGAAAATGCTAAGTCGTTCAAAGGATTGTGAGTTTTAATTAAGCAAATAGGAGCATTTAAGCCAACTTATATTTTGGCTGCAGAATGCATGGCATCTTGAAGCCAAAGCTTACCAAATTTCAAACTTTTCAACTGATGATTAAGGATACAATATTCAATAGTAAATAAAGAGTGCCTTGGAATTAGGAAAAGATTTTTTTTAAGATTACATGTATTTAATTTCTCTAAATTAGTTGTAAAGAGTCTATGATTTTATGCTTGTACTATATACAACTTTCCCCATTAAATTTCAATAAGAATATAAAAATTAAAAGAAAAAAAAAAATCAAATTATTGTAATTATTTTATTTAGATTATTTTAGACCCCCAACGTTTAAGTTCCCCAAGCTTCAATATTCTTAACTCATTACAGTAAGTCATTTATCATTCGACCACTTCATATGATAATCTTTAACCAACTTAAACATGACACTGTAGGTATTTATCTTGTTTGTCAGCTAATTCACTCTAATTTCACAAATTGGTGAGACTTCATCACAAAGAACCATTAACACACCAAAGCATCATATATAATATTAAAAAATCAATCCATGGTAGTATTGACCAATGAGAATGTAGAAAAGATGCAAGTGTGCAGCTGAGCAGGAATAGGAAGGTACCTATCCATGGTAAACTGACTTAGATAAATGGGAATGCTATTTGTGGGCGTAAAAGGTAGTACAGCACGTATATCATCAAGACCAAGAACTGCATCAGCATGTTCATGACTCAAAATAATCTGCAATTCACACAAACTTATGTCCTAATACTGCCAGAAATCTGGAGCTATAATTGTGAAGTAAGTTGAGAAATAATAATTATTTTCAGCACAGGAATGCATAATAAATGCAGAACCATCTAAATCTCATCTGCTCTTAAATAATGTGATTCACATTTAACAACAGCAACCTATTTCATAGGTTTGAAAAAAAAAATATATGTTCATTGCTCACAATGAAAAGAAAGCAGTCTGATTTAGCAATAACAAGATGTCACTGCTCAAGCTTGCCATTATTTCCCCGAGAGCCGTTGGCATGCTCAAAATTCAGGCAAAACCACCAAAACCAATCATTTTGCACTTTTGGCTCTTAGTTTTTTAGATCAACCTAAAACCATGCAGAAATCATGCTGCTCCACTTTAGAAATGGATTTCAAAAATACATTTATATGAATTCTCCCTTACTGCCCTCCCTTCTTCCCCCATGGTTTAGAAGTACTCAATTTGCTGTGTCGATTGATCCTTCTTTTGGTAACAACATGATATTAAAAAGATAGCTGAGCATGACATTAAAATTAAAATAAGAAACTGAGTTTTGCTAAAACATTTTACTTGAAGTCATGACTACTTCAGTAAAGACAACTAGCTGCATTCTATTTCAGAAAAGAGACCTATATCAGATTGGTCATTTTGTTCCTGTACAGAAGAGTTGCTTACCTTAGTCTACTGCTTATCTTGATGAGATCTCCATAAATTAAACAATTTATACAGGGAAAGCATAAAGATGCTTAAATCAACTCAATGAAAAATCAAACTCCAGTTGCATGAATCTGCCTATTTGTTACTCTTCCAATATCAAGTTCCACTGGAGATGACTCTCTAATTATAATCACATCTACCTCATTTCTTCCCATCCCAATATAGTTTGTTCCATAGTTGAACTTTGTCCACTTATATAATAAAAACATTAGCAAACTGAAAAAATAGAAAACACATAATCTTTTCCAAATCTATTCAATTCCTCATGCTGACTTGTCGTGGCTACATTTGGCCAACAAATATGAGAAAAATACCTTCATTAAGGAAGCTAGAACTAAACCAGCAACAAATTAATCATTAATGTGAACTAAACTAACGTAAAAGATAACTCACAGAGTCCACTCGAGGAATCTTGTGGAGAGTAAACCACCTAAGCACTTGTTCCCTGAATGTCTTCCCAATGTCAATTAATATATATTTGTGCTTGTCATCACTCTGGCAATAATCTATAAGAAGAGACGTATTGCACCTGTACATTTAAAATAATTGGAAACGCACATACGCATAAACCAACTCGTCATTCCTGAATCCTCTCAATAAACAAACACAGGCAATTAAAAAATAAAATAAACTTATTAACTTTTTTTTTTTGTCTTGAAAAAACTTCAGAAAAAGAAAGAAAACCTGTAGTTGGGGTTTTTCTCAGGTGGGACAGAGAGGGCCCGGGAGCAAACATGGCAAGGTGGATCTGATGGCTGTATCAGGCACAATCCAAAGGGGACAGTGTTGGAGCACCCAGTTCCAAGAAAGATCAAAGCTGACGTAACACCATCATGAACAGGGTTTGGGGTGAGATTCTGAGTCTCCATTGCATCCTCGTCTCTTGTAGCTTTCTGGGTCAATGTTGTGCACTCTTAGTGACAAGGGTTGGTCCCTGGCAGTGAGTCGGGAACAACAACGCTGAAGGGTTATTGGGAAGATTCTTTGTGGTGTGGGATTTGGAGGGAGGAAGTCAAAGGTTATGGCAATTTGCTTAGACATCGTTGTCATTTAAGCTTTTAAAATTCGTTAAACTAAGAAAATATTCCAACACGACATTGGAAAACCGAGTAAGTTTGCTATTTATTTAAGGCACATTTGGATTTTCTTGAGATAAATCAATTATCACGTCCCCAAGTGCAGAAAGTGATTTCCTTATTTGTCGTGTGCCTCCCTCAACCTCTCTCCAGTGGTTCGGACCATCTACCCTTTCACTACCACCAAGATCTATTAAATGCAGACTATCGCGCAAAAGCGCATCAAATTGAACCAAAAGCCTCATAGTTTGTCATTTTGTCATTGTTAGGCTATCGTTATTAGAAAGACATCATGTGAGATCTGCTGCTACTTTCATTCAGGACAGTAGCACTAATCGCACGGTTCATCAATTCAAAGACAATCTGTGGTTGATGTGATACAGAGCATGCTAGCATCAAGATCAGCTAAACCATTTGGTTGGATTGTACTCCACATCCCAAGTGTGTGCTAATAACGAAAATGCAGAAGTTTTAACATAAAATCAAGATAAATTGAAGCAGCACATTATCACGAAGAAGGTGAAGAAAGACTGATATTCTCAGAGACACATTTACTAGAGCATATCTTCTTCAATGGCAATCTCCAGCTCATCCAGCAAACCCAAGACTATTAACTATTCAAGAACTGGTGCACATTATCCAAGACAAAAAGAAAATTGGTATTTGATTAGAAGTTCATATCAAGCTCAAACCAGTCACAAAATTTGTTCATAACATGAAACCCATAAAAGCCAATGCAACTATTTAAAAAATGTGCATACATTAAATTAGTTATCTTATACAAAACAGCAGTTCCTGCCACCAGATTTGGAACACAATCTAAGAACTCCCTCTCCTGCATGATTGCACCATTTGCAGAGCTAGTTTATCAACATTTTCAGAAATTGGAATTGTTTGGACAGAGTTCTTAACAACTACCTTGTCGCCAGGCAGGCAATGGAAAACTTCTGAAGCAAAAGCAGCACTTTGGAAGCTGTATATAATGTTCCCCTGAGTGACAGCCAAATAGCAAAGCAGCTCCATGTCATGGTAATCGGATAAGCCTGTTCACAGCAGTGTCTAAAGCATCCACATTTCTCCTCAGGATTTTTCTTCACAAAAATTAAGAAACCAAAGAGAGCAAAAGAAACAAGAAGCAGTTGTATGTATATAAGAAATTTGGCAATATTAGGATCAAATGCAAGATCTTATGTGTAGTCCTTGTGAATCATCCAAAGAATGAAGACCCATTCAGGAATTCAGCTACCTAATGTGATTTGAATGAGTTAACCTGAAACAGTTCTTTCAAAGGTAGATCATGGGGTAGGGCAAGAACCAATTAAACAAGTAGCATATCAATTTTTTTTTTTTGAAATGGCAAGGATACAGTTGTCCAGCTAGGGAATCAATTCCCTTCATTTCCTCGTTTAATCTGCAAACAAGAATTCAAAACATGAGTTAGATTAACAACGTTCAACATGCTATCTGCTTTAAAAATTTGCCGAAAATTCTTGCACTCTTTTTATTAATAGGATGTTAAAGGGACCACTAGAAAAGGCAACCATCGGGTACAAAGTGCTGAGTGTCAGCACTCAAGTTCCAAAAGAGGCAGAAACCAACTTAGTACTGGCATATCCCAGCCGGATTTCAGTCAGAAGGGAATGTCTGGACTCCGGGGCACCATACATGTAAAGGCAATCCACAGGAATTGTAACTTCTTCAAGTTATGCCTTGGGTAATACAACACTCATAAAAAATAGGATCAACTGGTTCCACCCATTTAACCCAATTGCTTTTATCTTGCATTTGTCAGGTTCACATAAGCATAATCAGTTTCAACCTAAAAATTAATAAAGCACAATGTCGGTTGTCTTGGTAACATTTCATAACTCAGAGCCACAAATAAAAACGATGTTCCACAATTTACTTTCACATAACAGACCCATTGCTTCTCAATTCCCATCTCTCTCTCTCTCTCTCTCTCTATCGTCAATTACTTCGTTTCCATTCATATCCACTTGCCTATGCCTAATGCCTCCACTTTTCATCAAAACCATCATTAGTCTCTTTCCTCTTATCATACTATTTTAACAAGATATACTTAAGTGTAGTAGTCGATATTCGCAAAAAAGCTATGAATGCCATGAATCAAATCAGGAACAGTATATTTTTTAAGCACTTCAAATTTATGACATTCTTTTCTATTGCTTTGACTTTTAACTTTTCTATTTCTTTGTACTTATATCAACATGGTTGTTTTGCAACTCAGGTTTTTTTTTTTTTTTTTTTTTTTTTTAAATTTTAGAATTTGGCCTCCATTGCAATTTTGAATATTCAAGTAGATGCATAAAATTATGAATTCATATAAATTTTTGTATGAATTTTTCTTTTCTTTTTTTTTTGTTGATTATCGTTAATTTATTATTATTTCTATCATATTCATCCATCATTCATTTTTTATTGAACATTTTGGGGATTTCTTCTCAAAGTGGTATAGAAGGAAAAAAGTTTCTGAGATTTGGCAGTTCAATACACCAGTTCGGGTTATGCGGCAAGCAAACCCACTTTTGGTTCAGGTCAATTTGCAAGGACACCCAAACCCAATCTGATTTTGAACAGCCCTAGCTGCAACTTTAGAAGCTGACATTGACTAATCCATGATCTATTGAGGAAGATGATAAGATCGTCTTGAAATGAAGCTCTAATATTCTCAGTTCAATGCAGGCAAACGATTCAAATGTGATGGTGGAACCCAATTAACCACGATTCTGGGAATATAATAATTTCTCTAGTAGGTCACAACCATCTTTTGCAAGTGACTCTGTTCCACTAAAGTTAAACTTAAACTCACCTGTCTATCATCATCTTGATAATTCAACATCTAGTATTTCATACTGCCAACTCCAACTCTAATCTTTAGACCTACACCATTTGCAAGACATTTGAATCTCCTAAGTATCCCAATGCAAGCTAGACAGCTCCAAGTGCATCATCACACCCCAGATAAATTTTTTTTTTGAAAGGACACACCCTAGATAAGTATTCACATACATGAATATTCCACTATATAAATCCTTAAGTTAAAAAATCATGTGTATGATTGCTCTAAGACCCTCACCTTTGCTGCCACAGCAAGTTTGAAATCAAGCTAGGTGCCTCATTTATGTTACTGCAAGGAATTCCTCCTTATAAAAGGAGTAAAAAATTAATGCAAGAAAAAAGGTTCTCAGCTTTTGACCAAATGACAAGTTGTAACTAAGCTTCACAAGAAGCTGCCATCCATCAGCTTTCTTCTTTTTTTTTTTTTTTTTTGCCCTAATCAAATAGATGTATGCATCACCCAACGTAATTATTTCGTTCCAATTATGTAACTTTCCAAAAATTGCATTACTGGGTAAAAAATTACCTGAGACAAGAATTGATATATCGGTTTCCTTTCGTTGCTGCATCAAGTACTGTAATTACACATGAAAAAATAATGATAAAGATGACCTTTTTTTTAGAAAAAATAAAAAGGAAAATTAATATCGATTATACTGTTTACCAGACTCCTGAAGACGACCGGCAGCATCTCCAAAGCATTGCATATGATCAGTCGAGTTGGTAGTGACCTGCAAATTACTCGTATTTAATTCTTAGGAACCAAAGAGAAAGCTGAAGAAAATGGAAAAAAAAACGTTCACACTGAAATCGAAAAGCCTACCTCAGATAGAGCCAAGCGAAGAGATGCGAAGAGGCCGGTGAAGCTCTCGGCGATTGCCAAAGAGTCTCTCTCAACGACTTTCAGAGCCTTGAAGATCTCGCGCTGGTTCAAGGCTTGTTTAGAATCTGTGCTGTCGGGTTCATTGGAATCAGGTCTTGATTCAGGAGACGCGGACGGTGGATCGAGTTCTGGCTGAGCGATTAAAGCTTCTGCCACTGTTGATTGCTCTCTCTGAGGCTGAGTGGCTTCTTCTTCGGAATCCATCGTCGCTCGAGTAAAAGTCGAACTATCGCTCCTTAATCGAACATATTTACTTGCTCCGTTGCTCGTGTTTGATAACTGTCATTGTTACGGATAAACTAGTTCTTCCCCGGCAAACGACCGTGTTTCTCTGCGTGGGTAGTTGGCGTTTCTTTCTTTTAACGAAACGGCGAGGCATTGTTTCCTTAAGCACTGCATGTCGTTCCGGTCCGGTAAACCAGCATTTGTTATTTCCAGGACGGTATATTTATTGGAGCAAGGGAGTGCGACTTGTCTTCCAATAATAATAATGTTCTTAATTAATTAATTAATAACGGCTTCCTCAGTTCTACTTTCCCAATATTTACTCTTTTTACGATCATCAAGAAAATGATTAAAATTTATTAATTTTTTAAAAATATAAAATATAATATTTAAATTTTTCTTTTTAAATGTAATACAAAAATAAATTATACCTAATAAATATAAATAAAATTAAAAAAAATAATTAATATAGTCTTAAAATCCTAAATAAAGATTTAAAGTGGCGCAATACTAATAAGAAGTAAATATCCCTTTGTCCTCAATTGATAAATAGAACTTATATCATCACCTTTACAGAGATTGAGATTGCTAATCATATCAGTCAACACCTTATTGTAATTAATTATTTATTTAATATTGTTCAATATACGTTTGAAAATGGCTAAACTTAACAAATATTCACATTTTCAATTTCAAACTGATTATCAATAGAGCAACAAGTAAAATTAAGTATAGGTATAATAGAAATTTAACATGTTAACAAACTTATTAAAATGGTAAGTAGGCTATAATTTTGGACAAATGAAAAAAGAAAGTGTACTTATCAATTGGAAACTGAGGAAGTATGGATTTTATTCCTTTACATTTAACTCATTTGGTTACATTATTTATATTAGTTGATAGCTGATAGCAATTACTAATAATTGGTGTCCGAAAACTATAAGTATTTGTTAATGGATTTTAGCGTTTAGGAGAATGTTACCAATGATAGTTACTAAAAAGTAAGGTAACCATTAAGATTATATATATATAAAATTTATTTCAATTGTAATAGTTATTTTACAAGTCAATAGAGTTGAAATATAATATGAATACAAATTAGATAGCCATCAGATAGAAAAAAACTTCAAAATAGGAAAAAAATATTGTCGTTTTCAGCTGTGATGTCGTTTTCGGGGGCAAATATTGTCTAAGCTATTGAGTATGAGCTGTTGAAGCTACACATAAATTCATTTCGTGTAGTTCATATCAGCAATGGATGGAAACAATATAAGAACATCTCTGCTGATAACTCACAATTCAGATCTCAACCTGCAAATGGAAAATGAAAATTATTACTGAAAGTAATAAAGCCTTATTTGGTATATATGAATTCCAAAAAACGTTGTGAAATTTAATTAAATTCCATGTTTTCATATTTAGTATGAATGAATGTCAATTTACTATCAGTTTTGTAAATTCTCTGTACGTTAATATAAATAAATTCTAGACTTTAAATTCAATTATACATATCAAAGGGGGTAATATATGTATATAATGCTCTCCCTTGCCAATAAATAGATTGATTGCTTTTGCAAGAGTCTGGCTTACTTTCTCATAGGTCCATGGGAATTTTCAAACCATCATGTGCAAGCTGCACTGGTATTCCTTCCCTGCATAAAAACAGGGACAACAAAAGCATGCCAATTCCTTAGTTTCCAATCAAGATTTAAAAAAATGCTGATAAAACAGAAACATACAATCTTAATCCTACTGAACCATATCGATATCATATGATCTGAGATTCTGATATCAGAAAATGCATTTTACTCGAGAGTGAAACTGTGTCAATTGTGATGTAAAATGCATGGCATTGATGAAATAATAATCATCAGGAGCACATTTTACACCTTTCAGACCATTCTGCTAAGAAGTCATTTCCCTTGTAATGATCAAAATCATGACCCATTCCAATTAAAAGAGCTTGCTTCGGACGTAATCTCTTCACAGCTTCAAGGGTCTGCAGATTAAGCAGCATAAATGGCAGTAGGAGCAAATAAAATATTCTGAAAAGGTTCAGTTGATGAAAGACCAGAGGGACAAAATAAAAAACCTGAGGTAAGCAGAAGTGAACGTTGTGGGACCCATTCTGCAGAGAAAAAACAAGCAGAAGATCAATGATATTCATTCCTCAAACTATCAGGAAATGTAAAGTAGAATGGCAAGAGAAGCCCTTTTCCATTACCAACCAAGCATCTTTGCCTTTTTTTTTTTTAATAGGGATATTGATTTGCACAATGTCTGGGGTCAAGGGATTCAAATTAAAACAAGTAATCAACCTGGTCACATGTGTTCACATGTATACAAACATTGCAAACACCAATTTTCTGGCAGTTCATGCATACTCTGAATGATTTTATGTCAAAATACACACAGAATGATGAGTAAGCAATCCCGGCATACAAGTTCCTTTGTTGGATATCAAACCCTTAATTAATTATACCCTGAATTTCTTTTCCATAGAAACTACTGACAAGCAATCATGAAAATATAAAAAATATTAGCTTCGTGACTGACCTTCCGCAAAGCATCTAAGATAAGAAGATCCAATTGCCCAGCCCCAGACTTTGATATTACTGCAAAAATCAAGATTCAGCAAATCAAAAAAACCATAAGTTAACAATGAGACATATATCCAGAATACTATTCTCCTTTTAACATTTTCCAAAACAACAGGCAAGGGTTTCTCCACCAATAAAGATTGCTGGATGAACAAATAATACACACCATATTCTGTTGTTGTAGGAATACGTGAAACATCAGATATATAAGCTACTCTACTTTTTTCACCAAAGAGAAAACCCAATGAAACATAATCTTCTCCATGCATAACCTGCCGAAGAAAACAAACATGAGAAACAAGGATATGTAGAACTAAAGTGTGTTTTTGCGGATGCATATTTATTTGAAGAGAGTTTCAGAGCAATTAACTGGCAAAGGAACAAATTGTAAGCCAGATACAATAAATGGTCTTTGACAGTCTTCCTCAATTATCTTCCAATCGAACTGTGCCACCCGCCTTATTTCTTGGCCTTCTCTTAACTTTTTGTTTATCAAGTAAGCAAATTTCAAAGAGATACTGTTCCAAAGGCAAAAACATAGATAAACATCAAAATATGTTGTGTCAAATGCATTATAAGTTCAATGCAAATGCATTTAAAAGTACATGTATCTAATTCTTTCGAACTAGAAATAAAGAGTGATGTTCAGGCTTATATTATGTATTGTCAAACTAATGACAATGATTTTTTGGAGGTTATTGTAGTTTTCAATCTTCGAGCTGTTTCAATATTGTTAACTAATTACCATAGAATTTTAGTTTGATGATAAACTTGAAAAATGTCATTATTCAAAATAATTAACCCTAAATTTACAATTGCAGAGTTCACACCAAAGAATCATTAAGAGGCCAAATCATCACATAAACAAATGCAATATCTCAAAACTGAACATGTATAGATAGATAAGAATCAATACTTGTTGAGAAATTGTATGCACCTATCCATGGAAGACTGGCTGAGGTAAATAGGGGTTGGATCAATATCATTGGTTGGACTATATGGTTGCACAGCACGCATGTCATCCAGACCAAGAACTGCATCAGCATGTTCATGAGTCAAGACAATCTGCAGTTGATACAAAATTAGTCTAGTACCCACAGAAATATGGAAAGTCAAAATATAAAAGTAAATTATATTTAGAATACACATCATATATGCAGAACCATGTAAGAATTGACTGCTCTTTTTTTTTTTTTTTTTTTGAGTATTGGGGGAGGGGGGATTTGAACCCGGATCGTATATGCACTTGCCACTAGGCTATGCCTTGGTGTGCGAATTTACTGCTCTTAAAATTGCAGGATGTCATAAGACATGTAAACATTTGAGGCTTATTTTATCTATAGAAAAGAATCTATGACCCATTGCTTATAATGAAAATAAAGCACTCCTGTTATGCAAATAACAAGATGCTGCCACTCAAGCATGTTAAGATTTCTCTAAAAGTCCAACCATCTACACCTCCAATAAACTTCATTCCAGAAGCCTTAAGTAGCTACTGAACAAGAGATTAACTTTAGAAAAAAGATAGAGAGAGAGAGAGAGAGAGAGAGATTGCCAGCTTGCTCTATCTGAAGCCATGAATTATCCAGGAAAGAGAAAAATTTTGGCTGCATTGTAATTCAGAAACAGAGTTATCGAAATGAATCCAATTTTGTATACAAAAGTTCAGTGATTGCTCTATGTAACAATATGAGGAAAATATTTCAATCAAAGTAATTTGGGTCAACGAATTAATCAATAACGAGGAGTCCAATGAGGTTAAAAAATGACTCACAGAATCCACTCGAGGAATCTCATGAAAAGTGAACCACCTAAGTACTTGTTCCCTGAAAGTCTTTCCCACATCAATCAATATGTAGCTGTGTTTCTCATCACTCTGGCAATAATCTATAAGAAGAGACGTATTGCACCTGCATTTTAAATAATTAAACACACATATCAATTTTCCAATTCCCAAAACTTTCGGAGCTACAAAACAAATATAAAACACTTAAAACTTTTTTTTTTTTAAATTCTAACCTCCACAAGCATTTTCCAACTTGAATTTCGTAATACGAAACTAACATTGTTTCTTTCATAAAGAAATCTAAATTTCGCATTACCAAATCGCAAAGTTGATATTTTCGCTCCACTCACTGACTTAAAACAAAATTAAAGATTAAACTGAGAATCTACCATAAGCAAAAGGCGTCCTAAATAATAATAAATTAAACATACTTTTCTTTCACTTTCCATCAAAGTAAGATTGCAGCCAACCTTCAAATTAGTATAAACAGACAAAAAAAAAAAAAAAGAGTTAAAATCGCAAATGTCGCAAAAAAGTAAGTACTAAATTAAGAAACATAACCAAACCTGTAGTTGCGGTTTTGCTCGGGCGGGACAGAGAGGGCTTGAGAGCAAACATGGCAGGGTGGATCTGATGGCTGGATCAGGCACAATAAGGAGGGAACGGAGTTTGAGCAGCCAGTCCCGAGAAAGATCAAAGCTGATTTAGCGCCATTATTATTAGCAATCGCAATCGATTGAGCACTGGAAGCAATGCTGTTGAGGGCGAGATGATCTTTAGACTCCATTTTTAGTCTCAAGAAACATAGAGACACAGAGAATTGATGAAGATGCGTAAAGAGAACATTGAGAGGGAATTTCTATGAGAATCTGCCCGCCAAAGTTTTTCTCACTTTGGCGGTTGGTTCGCTTTTAGTCACGTGGCAGCAATAGGACGGTTCTGTAAATATTTGAAATTAAAAATAAAAATAGAAAAACGAAGAGAGAGGTTTGATTATCAAATTTAATAGTTAAATTTTCCAAAAAACAAATTAATAGTTAAATTATTATATTATCATACCATAAATATAATTAATATATTGACCTGTAATCTTTCAATAAATTTCTATTTATTACGTGTTGATTAATTTTACAAATAATTTAATATAAATTATTTAATTTTTATGGATATAAAAGATATATTATAAAAAATAAATAAAACTTATAATTTAATTGTATTACAAATTTCTTTTAATTGATGTAAAATCAAAATATCATGAACAAAGTGGTATATTAAAGTACGTAGACTACTTAGATAATTACGCAAACTTTTTTTATTTTTTGAAGGTAGATAATTACGCAAATTTGGGAATAAAATAATATATATATGTGTTTGGGGAAAGGAAGAATGAAAAATGAAACCCTCGGGTGTTCTGGCTGCTTGGTAAAACAGAATCACACAACTGCTCTGAGCTACATGTGCAAATTCGGCGAAGGCTTCTTGCCTGTTAAGAGTCTCCAAGAAGCAGCACAAAATCGGTATCTGAAGAATGCACAGACGAACAATATCATATGCTTCAATTCTATCTTTTCCTGTTTAATTTCTCTTGCATTTTCACTCTGCTAACCGATACTATATTAAAATGTTGTTTGGTTTCAATTATTACCGCACAATTCGCAAAGCCATTGCTTATCCTCACAAGTTGGTTAGTGTCTTTCAGTTGAAGGCGTGTGTTTATGGTATCGAGTGTGTTTCTTTCCCAAAACAGCATTTTCATGCTCCCCCAATTACTTTCATTGTTTTAAATACATATTTCTCGTCATTATCTTCAAGTGATATTTACCCCAGTTCTTCCTCAAATGATAATTTCAATGCCCATTCTAGAGAAACGGAGAATTGTTATGATAGGAATGATGGGTTTAACAAGTTTAGGCAAATGGGTTTCAGTGACGATGAGTGTGAAATGGATAAAAACCCTAAAATTGATGGTTTTGATGAGATTGAAGAAGAAGACGAAGAAAAAGGAGGAGAAGTTAGTGATAATGATAACGATTTTTTGGTTTTGGATACTGTTAATAGAAGTCATTATCAGAAGGAAGATGTTTGGAGAATTGAGATAGGGGAAGAGGAATTTCGACACCCTTTGGTGAGAGAAATATGTAGGTTGATTGAGCTTAGGCAAGCTTGGAATCCTAAACTTGAAGGTGAAATGAGGCGCTTACTAAGAAACCTCAAGCCACGACAAGTTTGTGCTGTTTTGCTGTCCCAAGCTGATGAAAGGGTTGCTTTAAATTTTTTCTACTGGGCTGACAGGCAATGGCGGTATCGGCATGATCCAATTGTGTATTATGTGATGCTTGAGGTTCTCAGTAAAACTAAGTTGTGTCAAGGTGCTAGGAGGATTCTTCGACTTATGGCACGTAGAGGAATCTACTGTCGGCATGAAGCTTTTGCTTATGTAATGGTGTCATATAGTCGGGCCGGTAAGTTGAGGAATGCAATGCAAGTCTTGACTGTGATGCAGAAAGCAGGTGTTGAACCTAATCTGTTGATATGTAACACTGCCATTAATGTTTTGGTAATGGCAAATAAGTTAGAGAAGGCATTTAGATTTTTAGAAAGCATGAAACTTGTTGGAATCACGCCAAATGTTGTAACTTATAACTGTTTGATCAGGGGATGCTGTGATGTTCATCGAGTTGAAGATGCCATAGAGCTGATTTCGGAAATGCCTCTCAAAGGATGCTTCCCAGATAAAGTTAGTTATCATACTGTAATTGGTTTCCTTTCCAAGGACAAGAGGATCAAAGAAGTAAAAGACTTGATAGAGAAGATGATTAAGGATAGTAAATTGTTGCCTGATCAGGTCACTTATAATACTCTAATCCATATGCTTTCCAAGCATGGACATGCAGATGAGGCAGTTGAGTTTTTAACAGAAGCTGAAGAAAGGGGATTTCAGGTTGATAAGGTTGGGTATAGTGCTATAGTTGATTCATTTTGTAAGCAGGGAAGGATAGACCAGGCAAAAAAAATTGTGAATGAAATGTTTGCTAAAGGTTGCTCTCCTGATGTTGTTACCTACACTGCTGTTGTCAACGGACTTTGTAAGGTTGGGAAGGTGGAGGAAGCTAAAAAGATGCTTCAGCAAATGTACAAGCATGGCTGCAAGCCAAACACTGTATCCTATACAGCATTGTTAAATGGGCTTTGTCGAAATGGGAACTCATTGGAAGCAAGGAAGATGATGAATATGAGTGAAGAGGACTGGTGGACACCTAATGCAATTACATATAGTGTTGTGATGCATGGGCTGCGAAGGGAGGGGAAGCTGTCTGAGGCTTGTGATGTAGTGACAGAGATGCTTAGGAAGAGCTTTTTCCCAACTCCTGTTGAAATTAATTTATTAATTAAGTCTCTTTGTTGGCAGGGAAAAATGGAAGAGGCAAAAAAGTTCACAGAAGAGTGTCTGAACTGGGGGTGTGCCGTCAATGCAGTAAACTTTACTACTTTAATTCATGGATTTTGCCAGAAGGATGACATAGATGCTGCTCTATCGGTGATGGATGATATGTATCTAAACAACAAACATCCTGATGCAGTCACTTACACTACAATAATTGATGCACTCGGAAGGAAAGGTAGAATAGAAGAGGCTACTGAATTTACTATGAAGATGCTTAAGAAGGGATTAGATCCTACACCTGTGACATATAGAACAGTGATACATCGGTACTGTCAGATGGGTAGAGTGGAAGATTTGTTAAAACTATTAGACAAAATGCTTTCACGGAAAAAATGCAGAACTGCATATAATCAAGTTATTGAGAAACTATGTAGCTTCGGAAACCTTGAGGCTGCTGATAAACTCTTAGGAAAGGTTTTGAGAACGGCCTCGAGAATTGATGCTAACACATGCCATGTGCTAATGGAGGGTTATTTGAGCAAAGGGATTCCTCTACCAGCATATAGAGTAGCTTGTCGAATGTTTAATCGGAATCTGATTCCTGATTTGAAGTTGTGTGAAAAGGTGAGCAAGAAACTACTGTTAGAAGGAAAATCAGAGGAGGCGGATAAACTTAGCCTACGGTTTGTTGAGCGTGGAAATACTTCACCTTGCGGTCGACAGAGTTTACAAGACTAGTGAGCACCATTTTTTTCCTTATAATGCTTTCGAGGCTACTGGAAACCTTCAAAGGCTTTGAAAGGTAATACCTTCTCATTCTTGACTTAATTTTCTGTGTATTTCTTGAGTTCCTTTTTTCTCATATATCATTTCCAGATTTTAAATAATGGTGTTGGCTATAATGCTAGTAATATTCGAGATCATGGTCTCAGGGTATTGCAGGCCAAAATATAATGGTATCGGTTGGCACTACTGTGAATCTTTTGTTTTTCAGAAATAGCAAAATTACTCAGATTTCTACTTTAATAAGAATTTAACTGGATTACTTATTGATACTTCCAACACCTAAAATAACTTTTTTATTGGAAAATTTTTGTACTCTTGTATTTGTAGTTAATATACAAATTTATCAAACATGAAAATTTAGCAATAATGGCCAAGTAATTGTGGTACACATATCGCCGTTGTTTTATATTGAAATGGTTTAATAGCAAAATAGAAGCTAAAGGAAGGTTCATTGTGCTCACTGCTCAGGCTTTGAAAAGAAAACTGAGGAAGAAGAAAGAAGAACAAGAATGTCAAAGGGCAAATCTCTGTCGTGCACTTATCTCATCTTTGAACAAGAGTGACTCTCAAAGGGGTAAGAATAGAAATGATTTCTTTTAGCAAATGAACTTAATGCACCAATTATTTGATATAAACTCACAGATGTTTTGATTATTCTTCTTCTTATCATTATGATTTTGTTGGAATTCATTTTTCTTTTTGAGCACTCGCTAGTACTTTGATTATGGTTAGTAATAATTCTTGAAGTTGTTTTCTAGATTAACTATATATGTAAATGTGTTTGTATTTTAAGTTTTTGAACTGGCCGGGAAATGTTGTGCTTAAGTCATTTATTGCTTGCCACTTCCTTTTGCAGATTGACATATTGAAACATGGACATAACATGCAAAAATTTTAATGTTATATCTTCACATACACACACGCAAAAAGGAAAGATCAGATCAAGTTCTATGCTTGTTATGTCGCCAGTAGGTAAGAGATTGTAATGTGATATATGAAGCATTGCTACTTTCTCATATGAATAAATCTTTTGTTTAAACTGAATTTTGAGTTTTTTCCTTCGTTTATACTTTTTCCTGTGGATAAATAAAGCTAATGATAATTCTGTGGATAAATAAAGCTAATGATAATATTAACTCAGAAAATAAAAGGCGAAGTTTCCCATGTACGCAAGGAACTATACTGGTAAGGACAAGAAAAAGGGTGTACTAGGTGTATACCAATATTTCCAGTTATCAGTATTAATTATAACTTTTTTAAATCATATGATCGAAATGGAAAATCTTTGTCAACTAAAACTGACAAGTATGCGCTGTGCAGCCACTCCTTTTCTCCATGTGTATCTTCTAAACAGCCAAAGGAATTGCATCTGTAATTCCTTTAAGCATCCAACTAATAAGCTCCTTCTCTACATTATATACATGAACCTCTATAGTTTTAAAAATAGTTACAGAGGCAAATGGACGTTTTCCTTGGGCCTGCAGTAGCTCTTCTCTCCAAATTGAGGATAAAAGGAAACAAGCTCTTTTCTCCGCAATTTGGAAGGAACCTTTTCCTATCCTTATTTCTCTCTCCCTTTTTCCTTTCTCTTTCAAACAAGTGAAAGGAAGAATGTCCTTCCATTTCCTATCACTCCCCTTTCCTTTCCCCTTTATTTTCTACGTTCCCCAAAGATAAGTTTAGGGTCATTAAGTGGTTGCCATGTCCCACGACTGGCGACATTATGATGATTAAATGACTAGAAATGCTGTATTTGAATTTTGATTTTTCAGGTTGAATCTCATATTTGGATCAGAATGTTTTCTTTTTTTCTTTTTTTCTTTTTCTCTTTTTCAGTTCCAAGGAAACTGATTTCTGAAATAAAATCTTCAAAGATACAGAAAATATATTTCTGAATGCATTAGTTGCATGATTTTTAACTTCAGTTTTGTAACTAAAAAGTGAATTTGTGATAAACTGCTGCTTGTGCTAATGTCTCGCAATGCTGCTTCGGTGTTGTATGTGTTTATTGACGATCTATTAACATGAGAAATAGGCAGTTAATTTACTCTGATATATGCAGGAGAATCTTTGGGATCTGTCCTCTTTGACTTAGTCAACATCATGGAAAGTGAGGGTCTCAATTTGTTTTTACGGCATGGGAACAAGAAGCTAGCACATTGGGATTGGTGTGGTGAAGTTTGCTGATGGTTACTGAGAGATAATTTTCTTTTCAGGCATTGTCTTTTCCATACATAAATTTTCAGTGTATTGTGGTGGTTCCAGCTTCATTGCAAATTGCTTTATGAAGCCCTCCACTAATATCTCTCTCTCAAAACTCGCGCTCTCATGGAATCTAACTTGTGAAGTATGATACTGTCTTTGCTCTATATTATGGGCCCTTCGTGAGACATGTAACTGTATTTCTTTTCCGATGGCTATTCATGAACTACTTTCCTCGGAGTGTAATTGAATTTGGGTATGCAGGAAGCAGCTTATGTATTTCGATGGAATGTCAGCATAGAGTTCTGCATGGTCAAGCTAACAAATCTGGAAACAAAAATTAACCATGCCTATGCTGGATCAGCAGGGGGCACATGGAGTCCTGTGGTACAGTTATATCTATATATACACTCAATCATCAGTTATTTGGACATGCATTGCTGTTGAATCACTTTAAGTAATGTCATATCATATTACGATAACATGTTCCGCGGCTTCGCTTCATTGCTCATGACTTTTAAGGGCAAGTTTTGTGATGGCTAAGCAAACCATTTCCAAAGATGGCATTGTAATTGGAAGCAATCATTGTCTTCTTTTATTAAGACATGAAATTTAGAGTGTGAATCTTTTTTAGTCAATATGGATACAGGATATTTCTTTATCTATTTTTACGGAGTGAAAGATAATACATTTTGGGAATTTTGGTTTACTTGTAAACTGTGCCAGTCGTGTATTGATATTTTGAAAAGTCACTTTTTTGTGTTTATGTTATGTCCGTCCATGCTCGTGCATCATGTACAAAAAATGCTTTGGAAAGAACTTGTGCAACCATATTATGTTAGTCTGTATATCTGAAACTCATGGTGCTTCATAGTTCTTTACACGTCATTTTCTAATGACTGACACATACTGTAGAGTGAAGTCCTTTAATAACTAGCAGAAATGCAGTTACTATCCCGGTCTTGGCAGGAAACGGTCAGTAACGGTAAGTAAATAACTGTAAACAACACACCCATCAATGGGAGTTTGGGAGCCCAACACCAAAATTGCAATGATTGCACAGCGAACCATTGGTGAGTTTGGTTACTTTTGGTTGAGTGTATCTCTATTTATCAGTAACTTAGATCACATGGTTTTACATTTTGGAAAAATTTAAAAAAAAAAAAAAAGAAATGAAATCTAAAAGAGATGCCCATAACCTTACAAAACTCTAACTACATTAGTTAATGTAGGATTGAATATCGTCATAAGGCATCTCCTATTAAGGGACTTAGAGATTAAAGACATGAGAAATGGGGCCAAGTGAAACCATTGAAGACTTAGTGATACCCTTGCTGATGATAGATTGGTCCTTCAGGTTGTGAAGTCTATACATATGGAGAATGAAGGTTTGGTGGTTCTGCCAAACCTGCTACTACTATCCATAAATGAACTCATCTTCATTAGCATTAGTCGACAAGAAACATAATAGAGAACAGTTTTACCTGGAAGACATTTAAAAATGGGGAAAATAATAAATTGGTCCTTAAGTTATAGTCAAATTAACATGTGAAAATCTCTATATTCAAAAACTAATTATAAGGTCCCTAAATTATGATTTTATTAACGCTTTGGCCATTTCGTCAAAAACAAAGAAACTAAAGTGTTAATAAAAATTATAATGGAAGGATCAAAATATTAACAACAATCATAAGTTAGGAATCTTATTGTTAATTTGACTATAACTTATGAATCATTTTTTGTCAATTGCTAGTTAAAGGATACTATTTTGGATAGAAGAATCAACGTGTTAACATGATCATTAGTTAAAAATCTCTTAAATAGTTTTTTGAAAGTGGCTTAAACTATAAAAATACTCCGACTATACAACATGTTGTAAAAGTACCCAAAACACCTCTTTTAGAGATTTAAATATATTGGCATCCTAGTTTAAAATTAGACCATCAAAAGGAGTATTATGATATTATGATAGGACCCATTGCTTGACATCCTTCTGTTTGCATTGAACTGTCTCTTCTAAAATCCCTAATCGCCCTGCTTTCAAACTCTGCCTTCTGATGCATAAGAAACTTGAGCCCTTGATTATTAGAAAAAATGCTATAATAAATTAGGGTTGGTGGATATATTAAATTGGGATTCAACACAACAGAGCAGTGTCATTATAAAAATTATGAATTTGCAGATTGTGACAATTTCAATATATATAATCAATCCATATAGTAGGGTGCTTCGAGTAAGAACGTACCCTCTAATTCCAAGGAAGCCAAATAAGTACCTTCACAGGAAATACTTGGCTGGTATGGTATTTGAGGGAATTACTTTGGACAATTATAAAAGAAAGAAAAGGAACCTGTATTGTATCACTTTCTCTTTGAATCTTTCTTTTTACTAAATAAAAAATGTGATAAGCACGTCTAGTTTGTCTACTGGTTTTTTCTCTATATTTTTTCTCTACAAGCTTTCCTTACGTTGCCTTTTTGCGCATATAGAATAGGGTTCAAGGGCTTCAGATTTTGTGTTGGTTCAATAGATATGGTTTTTCAATTGGCTTGTGTATATTTGGGTCAAGTCAAATTGGAAGTAGAACGGTGAGGTTTGACTTTTTTGGGTTACCCCAAGGTCAAGCAGTGGATCCACCGTAATATCATTTTACTCATCTTTATGGTTTGATTTAAAACTAGGATGCTAATATATTTAAATTTTAAAATGAAGGTGTCGAGGTACAAAGGTCATTTTGGAGTATCTTGCAACAAGTCGTATAGTTTGGTGTTTTTTGTAGTTTAAATGTTTGAAAGTAAATGTCTTTATATATTACTTCCTCTGTCCCAAAATATAAGTCATTTTTTGGTGATTATTTTATCTCAAAATATAAGTCGTTTTAAGTATTTTAAAGAGTGATAAACGATGTTCTTTCAATGTTATCTTTATTTACATTAAATAAAATAAATGTTTTCACAAGTAACCGAGAAGAATAATTTAGTCATGTTACTATGAGTTTTGTGCAAAACCAAACGATTTATCTTAAAATATAGGTTTCTTGGAAGAAAAAGGGAGTAGCTCTTTTGATGGCTAGTGAAGGTAATTCAATGAATTGTGCCATAAAGATTCTATCATACACGCAATTTAAGAATTAGAAATACAATAAAACAAGGACTAGAGTGCCTAATAATTAGAATGCTCTAGATTTTGTAAATTTTTGCAATTTTATTCTATCTTTTTTTTTTTTGTCAATTTTATTTCAATTTTGATACTTCATAATAATAGCACACTTAATTATAATTAAGGATATAATTATAAATAAAAAAATTATTTTTAATATTTTTAAATCATTGTCTGACACTTATAAAAATTTAAAATTTTTTTTATTGATCTATACCATCCATGTTGCATAGATTAAATTTTAATTTTTGAAATAGATGTGTTAATTTCTTTTTCTAGTGTATTAATAACGTAAATTTTTGTTATCTAATAAAAAGTTCCGAAATGCATAAAAATTAATTTAGTGAAATATAAATATCTTTTAATTATGTATTTTGTTTTTATATTATCTATATTTTAAAGATGAA